>NC_090730.1:83947419-83952419 GCF_036898095.1 Palaemon carinicauda | reverse complement strand
AGAGGAAGGTTTTGGACTACTTTACTTAATTTTCCCTCTGGAGGTAAGGGTACTGTAGTGGTAACTGTTCTGATGAATGATTTCTTTGCAGGAATGGAATAAAAAAGTTTAAGAAAACTTTAAAAAAAATATTGAGGTAAATTTTAATTTCCTGTTAACTTAATTCAACAGAATTTAGAAAATTTAGGAGGTCGAATTCATTCCAACTCTAACAAATCCAGTGTTTGAACTATATTTTAAAAAGTTTTTAACCTAGGAAACCAAATGATAATTATGAGGTTCAATGGTCAAATTCACCACTTGCCGTTAATGATCAATGGTCGTTCCAGCTCTGATGAAAAAATACCCAATTTTAAAAGACTCTAGTTTATACAGTTAGGAAAAATATAAGTTACTTTTAAAATTGTATGTCGGGGGATATCACTTTTGAGGCTATGATATGTGAAAGGGCTTAGAAATTACATACATAAGTCCTCAAAAATATCAGAAATGATTGATAGTACAGGTCCTAATGAGATTTTCAAGACCAGAAAGAGATGGTCCGATAATTTAAGAAGATAAATGCCTCCATAGTCTTGTAAAGCATGTTCAGGGTATCAGTTCCAACAAAAAAGTTGGAAGTTTCAGACTATTTGTGGAGTCTGGGGGATTTATTCCCCAGCAAGTTGTCTATTGCCGAGCGAGACTTTTTTTTTTTTTTTAGAAAAAAGATGCCCCTCAGAACCTATATCATCTACAAATAGAAAGCATTACTGGATCATGAACCCCTGGAAGATAAAATAGCTTGGTTGCTATGAAGAAATGAAAGTATGGACACAGGGTTAATCCCCTACATGTATAGCACTCTGAAAACCCCATGGTTGTTTAGAAAAATATGCAATGAAGAACTAACCTAATGTTATTATTATTATTACTATTATTATTATTATTATTATTATTATTATTATTATTATTATTACTTGCTAGGCTACAACCCTAGTTTGAAAAGCTGGATGCTATAAGCCCAAGGGCTCCAACAGGGAAAATAGCCCATTGAGGAAAGGAATCGAGGAAATAAATAAACTACACGAGAAGTAATTAACAATTTAAATAGAATATTTTAAGAATAGTAACATTAGAAAATATTCGATACATAAACTATAAAAACTTTAAAAAACAACAGGAAGAAAATAGAATAGATTAGTGTACCCATATGGACCCTCGAGTAAGAGAACTCTAACCAAAGACAATGGAAGGCCTTGGTACAGAGGCTATGGCACTACCCAAGACTAGAGAACAATGGTTTGATTTTGGAGTGTCCATCTCCTAGAAGAGCTGCTTACCATAGTTAAAGAGTCTCATCTACCCTTACCAAGAGAAAAGTAGCCACTGAACAATTACCGTGCAGTAGTTAACCCCTTGAGTGAGGAAGAATTGTTTGGTAATCTCAGTGTTGTCAGGTGTATGAGGACAGAGGAGAAGATGTAAAGAATAGGCCAGGCTATTTGGTGTATGTGTAGGCAAATGGAAAATGAACCGTAACCAGAGAGAAGGTTCCAATGTAGTATTGTCCGTCCGTCCAATATCTCTCTAGCGGTAGTATTTCAAAGGGTGGCTGGTGCCCTGGCCAACCTACTACCTACTGGGGAAACAGTAAAGACTTGGCAATAATGTAATTTTCTACTGAATTGATTCATATGGCGTTTAGACCTAGTGTCATAAAATTTCTGTAAGAAAAGCAATTATCATTTGACCTTCTCCAGCACGACAATACACCCGCTCGCCCTTCAAGCTAGAGTTGGAGTTGTTGGAGAAGTTTTCCTTTCCCTTCTTCTCATATGGCCCGTGAATCAGACGGTGATAGTTTAATTAAAACTGTTGCACACAAAAAAAAAAAAATTCTCGAAAGGTGTTTTGATCTTGCCTCTAAGATTTCTGGAATAATTAATTCAGTTTCACCCATTTTTTAAGACTTCTCGACAAAACTGTTGGTGAAGTGTCTACCAGAATTGTCTTAAATAAAGTTATTGCCAGATTTTCTACTAGAGAAGGACCCCATCGGCTTGGAACCTGGGTGTGATTAAGAACAATTTATTTCTAGACAATTCTATGAACTTAAAGCTCAATAATGATGAGTTAATGGACCACAGCAAAGTGCATACCACTGAAAAACTTTCAAAACATTCAGAAGGATCAGAAGCAGATAGTAGCCGATGGAGTGTCTTTGGAAGAGGAGGAAAGGGACGATGCTTTTAGTTCAGTGATCAAAAAGTACAAAAATTTGTTTGTTGCAGAATTATTTAAAAGTATCACCAATACGGCTGAATCATATTGACTGATTAAATGATAATGCAATGGGTCGAAAACATAATCAGAAAGAAACCTTTTCAGATTACTTTTTTTAACAAAAAAAAAATCGAGGGAAGAGGAAGAACCCTTAGAGATAATTACCAGACATTTCTATGAAAGGAGACTCCTTCCAAATAACAAAATCTCTTCCTCCACACCCCTTTCTTCTCGGGCTCTCAACTCACTTTTATATAGGGGAAGAAGCTCAATTATAGGTAGTAGGTTGGCCAACGCACCAGCCACCTGTTAAGATACTACTGCTAGAGAGTGATTAGGTCCTTTGACGGGCCAGAAAGTACTATATTGGATCTCTCTCTAGTTGTATCTCATTTTTCCTTTGCTTATACTCGTGTATACACTGAATAGTCTGGCCCACCCTTTACATATTCTTCTCTTTCCTCATACACCTGACAACACTAAGCTAAACAAACAATTCTTCACTCAACGGGTTAACTAATGCACTGTAATTATTCAGTACCTACTTTCCACTTGGTAAGGGTAGAAGAGATTCTTTAGCTCTAGTAAGCAGCTTTTCTAGAAGGACACTCCAAAATTAAACCATTGTTCTCTAGTCTTGTGTAGTGCCATAGCCTCTGTACTGTGGTATTCCACTTTCTTGGGTTAGAGTTCTCTTGCTTGAGGGTACATTCAGGCACACTATTCCATCTATTTCCATATTTCCTTTTCTCGAGGGGCTATTTTCCTTGTTGAGGGCCTGGGGTTATAGCATTTTGCTTTTCCAACTTGGGTTGTAGTTTAGTCAGTAATAATAATAATAATATTAATAATAATAATAATAATAATGATAATAATAATAATAATAATAATAATAATGATAATAATAATACTAATAATAATAATAATAACAGTGATGACAACAACAACAACAACAATAACAACAACAATAATAATAATAATAATAATAATAATAATAATAATAATAATAATAATCTTTTGTCATAAAGAAAGAGACCAAAATCGTTCTTTCTATTATTCGTGAGGGTGATAATTCCTGCTTAATCTCAAATGGAAAGTAAGCAATTTTATTTCTTAACAACTAAAAATTCATAGTCTCACAGCCAGTGTGCTTGATCAACACCTTCAACTTCAACTACTGCATGTGATGTCATGTTCAGGGTTAATGTCGTCAATGCAAAGATCGGAAGAAAAAAAGAAAAAAGAAAAAAGAAGAGTCAATGTTCGTTCATGTTTGTTTTTGTAATTTGACTGTAATTTGTGCATGAAGATTTAACAGAGAACTATAGGCCAATTCGTTTTTTCTTTATTCGCTTACCACCATCAATCCTTCAAATGGAGGCTTGATCTTTTAAATTATTTTGATAGTGCTAATTGCCTACAATGTCAACGCAAAAGCCTTCATATGTAGAATATCAGTGACGGAACACAAAGTTATCACTATTTTCAACTGAAGGTACCATTAACTTCAAGGTTTTTTATTAATCGTAGTCCAGTCTTTGTATTTATGATTAATTCATTTATTTGAAAAATATTTTCGTTACTTTACTTCAAACTTTTATAAAAAGATTATTGAGTGATCATAATTCATGTTGAGCAATATTAAACGATTTGATTTAAGAAATTTGGGCTATTTAGACAGGTCCCGAGGCCTGTAAGGTCATTCAGCCCCCTGGGAGAACTCCAGCACTTTCACTATCATGTAAAAGTTTGACAGCAAGAAGGAAGAAAGGTAACGTGAATGGAGGGAAAGTTGAAGGATATAGAGCAGGTGCAGCTAGTGGACAAAGGAACAATGCAAATGCCCTTAATTAAAAGTATTGCCTACAGTGCACCGCTTGATGTCCAAAACTGCTTGCCATTTTTTTGTCTCTAAACTTTCAGATTCAGTCAGATCACAGTTGTAAAGTAAAACACTAATTACTGATTTTCCAGTTATTTCATGCTGAAACAAATTGCTCATTCTTACAACTATTGTTAAGATTCAATATAAACTTTAAACCCTGTCGATTTGTCTACGACACGTGATATTTCCATTTACATTATAATCGTGTCATTTCCATACAAAAAAAAAAAAAAAAAAAAAAAAAAACAGATACCCTACAGGAGAGAATTTCTGACCCATAATATTAAAGGTAATTAATGTGCGGGTCAACTCCGTTGAAAGTGGCTTTTGAGGTCGATGGGGCCAAATATGGTTTCAAATCTAGCCATCTCTCTCTCTCTCTCTCTCTCTCTCTCTCTCTCTCTCTCTCTCTCTCTCTCTCTCTCTCTCTCTCTCTCTCTCTCTAAGCGATAATTTTCGGGCATTTGAATCAAGGATGAATTAATTCAGAACCTAAGATATACATAAAGGAATTCTTTTCATATTTAGATATGGTATAGATATATTCAATTTTGATTCAATTGAACAAATTGGAATGTATATGCTTTTGCATATACATTTTTTTTCCCAGCTGGCAGCTTCTCCTGCTCCTTCTCCTCCACTCTAAGCTGCTTTTGCAGTTTTATTATTTCTTTTTACTTTTTTTTTTTTTGCAGCTTCCAGCTTCTCCTGCTCCTTCTCCTCCACTCTAAGCTGCTTTTGCAGTTTTATTATTTTTTTTTATTATTTATTTATTTATTTTTTTTTTTTTTGCAGCTTGCAGCTTCTCCTGCTCCTTCTCCTCCACTTTAAGCTGTTTTTGCAGTTTTAT
>NC_090730.1:83904919-83924919 GCF_036898095.1 Palaemon carinicauda | reverse complement strand
CGCGTACTTCAGTCCTAGAAGTGACATCATCATCATCATCATAATTATTATTATTATTATTATTATTATTATTATTATTATTATTATTATTATTATTATTATTATTATTATCATGGTGATGATAATGATGTTACTTTAAAAGCACTCGGACTGGGAACCCTCTCTGTTCTTCCTCTGAATTGAGCGATATTCTCATATTATTTCGTCCGGTCGAGTGAGTAATTTTCTTCCGAATTGAGCGATAGTTTCACATTGCTTCGTCCTTTAGAATAAGTTAGAGGCTTTTAGATATATATATATATATATATATATATATATATATATATATATATATATATATATATATATATATATATATATATATATATATATATATATAATTTCTTCATAATTCTTTTCAAATATGTATACTTTTATATAATTTCAGAGCTTATGAATTATTAATTATACATTATTCATACACTTTTAATATGTATATTTTCTGGTCTCAGGCATGACTTTCATATATGTATGTTTATATTAGAAATATGCTTGTTCATAATTTTGCTTCCTCACAATTATTATATACACACACACACATACTGTAATATATATATATATATATATATATATATATATATATATATATATATATATATATATATATATATATATATATATAGGCCTATTGGTATTTTATGATTGTTATTGTGTAAAAATTGGAATTGGTTACATAAAAAATTTCCAAAAATATGATTTTGTTTTCGATACAACATGTTGTCAGATGCCAGGAAATCGCATCTGAAGGTGTTTCCTCATAACATTTTTCTGGGGAGGGGGACCCCAAGACCCTTCCCCCCCCCCCCCCCCCCAACCCCCACCTATGAAAACGCTCCTACGCCCCTGATATGTTATGTATTTGAATAGCCTATTCATTAGATATATTTGTTACCTATGAATTGAACAGGCTGACATAAGTCTTTTTATAGTTTATGAAATATCTGTTTTGATGTAATTACTCTTTTTAAAATATCTTATTCTAATTATTCATTGTTTATCAGATCATTTATTTATTTCCTTATTTCCTTTCCTTACTGGTCTATTTGTCCCCGTTGGAGCCCTTGGGCTCATAGCATCTTGCTTTTCCAACTAGGGCTGTAGTTTAGCAAATAATAATAATAATAATAATAATAATAATAATAATAATAATTATAATGCAGAGGGAATATAATGCTGAGTTAGTTATTTATTCAACGATTTTGAATATTATAATTCAACTTTGAGGAGGTTTTATCTTCAGGTATCTTCACATACATACAGCTATTGTTGTATCCCTTGCATATTGCTTCGTGCAATGAGCAATTGGTTTCTGTATTCAAAAGGTTGTTTCGTTCAATCCCTGAACGTATGCAATGTTGCAAGCAATGCGCCAGCCTATTATTATTATTATTATTATTATTATTATTATTATTATTATTATTATTATTATTATTATTATTATTATTATTATTATTATTATCAATTGCTAAGCTACAACCCTAGTTGGAAAAGCAGGATGGTTATGCCTTAGGGCTCCAACAAGGAAAATAGCCTAGTTAGAAAAGGAAATAAGGAAACTACAAGAGAAGTAATTAACAATGAAAATAAAACTTTCATATATAAACTATAAAAAACTTTAAAAAATAAGAGGAAGAGAAATAAGGTAGAACAGTATGCCTGAGTGTACCCTCAAGCAAAAGAACTCTACCTCAAGACAGTGACAGACCATTGTACAGAGGCTATGGCTCTACCCAAGACATTATCATTCCTTCTCTATTTCGTATTTTGATCAATATTGATCGAATTCAATATATCGTTCTTATGTAACGTTAATAGATGTTGGATCATTGTTATTCTACAATGAAATGGAAGATTCGGGCCAGCATTTATAGTGATGATGGTGAAGTATTTCATTGTCATTCTGTTTAGGCCAAGGGCTCTGTTTCCTTCAGTGGGTGGGGGAACGGCTGTTGGCTCAGTCTATAAGAAGGAGCGAGGTTGGCATGCAATGAGGTTATGGGGTGGAGAGTGCTGGCAATGGTCATTTTGACTGTGAGAAGGAACAGGTTAAACCTATAACAGTTGATGGCATGTCAAATTTGAAGATCAAATTCGACTTCTTTTTTTTTGAGCCTGTAAATGACCTGCTTTATTGCCATACCGATTCTAATACATTGTACGTCCTGCTTGTGGCTTCTGGGATCCTTCTAATTATAAACTGTAATAGGTATTATATGAGGTATCAAGTGTAGGCCGACATTTTCGATTAGTGAACATTTAGGGGTTTTAAGTTTGTTCGGAAAATCCTCTCATTTATTTTCAAAATATTTCTATTTTTTTCAAGGTAGATGTATTGATTGATAGCTTTCACTTTCTGTATTATGGTGTACCGAACTAAGCTTTTATAGAGAGAGAGAGAGAGAGAGAGAGAGAGAGAGAGAGAGAGAGAGAGAGAGAGAGAGAGAGAGAGAGATATTTAAGTTCAATTTCTTCTATTCGTTTATACACGTGCTGACAAGAAACGAAAGAAGAAGCAAATAAATGGAGAGTTTAGGTAAACATTCTCTAGAGAATGTTTACCTAAACTCTCCATTTATTTGCTTCTTCTTTCGTTTCTTGTCAGCACGTGTATAAACGAATAGAAGAGATTGAACTTAAATATCTCTCTCTCTCTCTCTCTCTCTCTCTCTCTCTCTCTCTCTCTCTCTCTCTCTCTCTCTCTCTCTCTCTGAGTGTTGAGTAAGAGGAAGGGTATGAGCACTGGGAACTAGCGTGAACTCACAGATAGTAGTTTGAACAGAATCATAAAAATTTTTTTTATTCAGCTTTCGAAGGAACCATCTCTCTCTCTCTCTCTCTCTCTCTCCTCTCTCTCTCTCTCTCTCCTCTCTCTCTCTCTCTCTCTCTCTCTCTCTCTCTCTCTTTCGATAATTTTCGGACAAATGACCAAGGACGAGTCAATTCATAACCTAAGATATACATGAAGGAATTAATTTTCATATTTGAACATAGTATAGATATATTCAATTTCGATTTAATTGAACAAATTGGTATGTATATGCGAAAATAGACATAATTCAATAGATACAGACATAAATAGAAGGCAGATAATTTGTTAATTGCTGCTGATAAATTTTCCTTGCCATGTGAATTTCTTTAATAACAAAATTAAAGTCATTGTGACGGTGCCAAGAGAAAGGTTGTGAACTCAAAGGCAGTGTGAAAACAACTGAGTTAATTTATTATGGAACACTCTCCTTTATATACAAAACCTAAAGGCAACAGGCAATTACATGTTCAAGAGAATGACAATGTTACATAGGCGACGCGCAGACATGTTTGTTCAGGTTCTTTTTAGTGCGAGGGAAGAGCGAAGATACAAGTATAATATATACAAAAGGAATTGTGTACAATTGTGTGACACACGGTTGGTACATTATCATATAGTCATGCTGTGATATGTGTTAACACAAAATGCCCATAATTGCGGCTTTCCCTCTAATAGGCAAGGAAACCTTTGCCATAAGAAAATTAATGTGGTCTTAGTGCTAACCTTTTTCTCGGAATATCATAAACCTCAAAGGAATATTAACATCTTGTCATCGATAAATTGGTGTAAGATACCGTTTATTTAACATTGTTATGCGTTCTCAACGCAAAATAATTTCCAAGGAAGGTTAACAATGGATCAGGGACGAATCTCTTTCAACCGTTGGCGGTAACCTAAATTCAGTTCCACTATATCATGGAAATTTTAAAAGAAATCTTCACGAGTCAGGTCAAGCCACTCGGGGCTAGTAGAATCCTCAAGTGAATGCTTTCAGCTTATGAATGATAATAAAAAGCTTATTGCACACTCACAGAAGGTAGTAGGTTGGCCTGGGCACCAGCCACCCGTTGAGATACTACCGCTAGAGAGTTAAGAGGCCTTTTGACTGGCCAGACAGTACTACATTGGAACCTTCTCTCTGGTTACGGTTCATTTTCCATTTGCCTACACACACACTGAATAGTCTGGCCTATTTGTTACATATTTTCTACTGTCCTTATACACCTGACAACATTGAGATTAGCAAACAATTCTTCTAAATCCGAGGGGTTAAATACTGCAATGAAATTGTTCAGTGGCCACTTTCCTCTTGGTAGGGTAGAAGAGACTCTTTAGCTAGGTTAAGCAGCTCTTCAAGGAGAAAGACACTCCAAAATCAAGCCATTGTTCTCTAGCCTTTGGTAATGCCATAGCCTCTGTACCATGGTCTTCCACTGTCTTGGGTTAGAGTTTTCTTGCTTGAGGGTATGCCCGGGCACACTATTCTATCTTATTTCTCTGCCTTCTGTTTTGTTAAAGTTTTATATTCTATATAGGAGTTATTTAATTTAATGTTACTCTTCTTGAAATATTTTATTTTTCCTTAAGTTTCCTTTCCTCACTGGGCTATTTTCCCTGTTGGAGCCCCTGTTCCTATAGCATCCTGCTTTTCCAAATGGGGTTGTAGCCTGGCAAATAATAATAATAATAATAATAATAATAATAATAATAATAATAATAATAATAATAATAATAATAATAATAATAATAATACACGCTAGTTAAGTAATAAGGCATGAAAATATTATGATCCCCTGACCATCCTATGACAGGTTCACACTTAGATTTTGGATGGTTAATCATGAGTGAACAGTGGGATGGTTTTTCACTTTTGTTGGAATATAGTAATGTAAGAGATTTGGGAAATTCAGTATGGTGCTTGGTCTTGTCATGCCATTCACGAACAGAAGGATTTTCAACAACTTTTTCCCTTCCCAATATATTAACACCCAATCGAAATATTTATTACAGTTAAGCCATATGGCATAGTCCAGGAGCCAGGAAGACCGTTCAGACTTTAAGCACAATTGAAAGAAAATTGCAATTACACCATGAAGTAAAAGTTAAAAGGAGTTCGACAGCGAAGCTATAACGTGGGTGCAGTAGGGGGGCAATGGAACACTAAAGAGTCTCTTTTGCAATGTTGCAATGATAAGGGGCACTGTAAGTCCCTTTAAGTAATAACTAAAGATCACAAAATGACTTGCTATAGTGAAAAGATACTGCAAAATCCCTTAAAGGGATTTTGTAGGGCCCCTTTGGCAGTCTAACTCATTTGGTGCACAGCAGGCATTACTTACAAGGACTTTGCAGTGTCCTTCAAAATTGCAACTTAGTTGGTGATCTTTAGGTATTACTTCAAGGGACGTTGTAGTGACCTTTCAAGATTGTAACTCACGTGCTGCAAATCAGGTATTACTTAAAGGGACTTTGCGGTGTCCTTCCCGATTGCAACTTAGTTAGTGATCTTATTAAGTTCTACCTAAATATCACCAACTGAGTAGCAACCGTGAAGGGACACTGTTAAGTCACTTTAATACTTGCAGTGCACAACGTGAGTTACAATGCCGAAGGGGCAATACAAAGTCCCTTTAAGTAATACCTAAAGATCACCAACTTAGTTGCAATCCTGAAGGATACTGCAGAGTCCCTTTGAGCAATAGCTGCAGTGTACCACGTGAGTTACAATACCGAAGGGGCACTAAAACATCCCTTTAAGTAATGCTTGAAGATCATCAAACGAGTTGTAATCGTGAAGGGGCACTACAACGTCCCTTTAAGTAATACCTAAAGATCACCATCTGAGTTGCAATCGTGAAGGGCTCCTACAAAGTACTTTAAGTAATAACTGAAGTGCACCATGTGAATTACAATGTCGAAGGGGTACTACAAAGTCCCTTTAAGTGATACCTAAAGGTCACCATCTGAGTTGCAATGGTGAAGGAACACTGCAAAGTCCCTGTAAGTAATACCTGCAGTACACCACGCGAGTTATAATGCCGAGGGGGCTCTACAAAGTCCCTTTAAGTTATAACTAAAGATCACATACTGAGTTGAAATCGTGAAGGGTCACTACAAAGTCTCTTTAAATAATAACGGAAGTGCACTACGTAAGTTATAACCCCGAAGGGGCGCTACAAAGTCTCTTTAAGTAATAACTGAAGTGCACAACGTAAGATATAACTCCAAAGGGGCGCTACAAAGTCTCTTTTAAGTAATAACTGCAGTGCTCCACGAGAGCTAAAAGGCTAAAGGGGCACTGCAAAGTCCCTTTAAATAATGTCTACAGATAACCAAGCGAGTTGCCATTATGAAGGGACACTGCAATGTCCCTTTAAGTAAGCTCTGAAGTGCACCACGTAGGTTACAATAATGAAGGAGCACTGCAAAGTCCCTTTAAGTAATAGCTGACTTGCACAACGTGAGAACAATGCCGAAGGGGCACTACAAAGTCCCATTAAGTAATCCCTAAAGATCACAAACTGAGTTGTAATCGTGAAGGATGCTTCAAAGTCCCTTTAAGTAATACAAAAAGATCACCAAATGAGTTGCAATCGTAAAGGGGAACTGCAAAGTCCCTTTAAGTAATAGCTGTGGTACACCACGTGAGTTGCAATCGTGAAGGGTCACTACAAAATCCCTTTAGGTAATAACTGAAGTGCACAACGTATCTTATAACCCCAAACGGTTGCTACAAAGTCACTTTAAGTAATATATGCAGTGCATCACGTTAGTTACAATGCCGAAGGGGTACTACAAAGTCCCTTTAAGTAATAACTGAAGTACACCGCATGAGTTAAAATGCCGAAGGGGCACTGCAAAGCCCCTTTAAATAATACCTAAGCATCACCAACTGAGTTGCAGTCGTAAAGGACACTACAAAGTCCCTTCAAGTAATACCTGCAGTGCACCACTTGATGAAGGAATGCTGTTAATTACCTTTAAGCAATACCTACACTTTATCACGTGAATTGCAATGATGAAGGAATGCTGTTAATTCCCTTTAAGCAATACCTACACTTTATCGCGTGAATTGCAATGATGGAGGAATGCTGCTAATTTATTTTAAGTAATACCTACGCTTTATCACGTAAGTTGTAATGAAGAAGGAATGTTGTTAATTCCTTTTAAGCAATACCTACACTCTATCACGTGAGTTACGATGATGAGGGAATACTGTTAATTCCTTTTAAGCAACACCTTCCTTTTATCACGTGAGTTGCAATGATGAAGGAATGATGTTAATTCCTTTTAAGCAATACCTTCACTTTATCACGTGAGTTGTAATGATGAAGGAATGCTGTTAATTCATTTTCTAGCAATACCTACACTTTATCGTGTGAGTTGCAATGATGAAGGAATGCTGTTAATTCCTTTTAAGCAATACTTACTCTTCATCACATGAGTTGCAATGATGAAGAAAGGTTGCTAATTCCCTTTTAAGCAATATCTACACTTCATCACATGGGTTGCAATGATGAAGGAATGTTGTTAATTCCCTTCAAGCAATACCTACACTTTATCACGTGAGTTTCAAAGATGAAGGAAAGCTTTTAATTCCTTTAAGCAATACCTACACGTTATCACGTTAGTTGCAATGATGAATAAACGCTGTTAATTCCCTTTCAGCAATACCCACACCTTATCACGTGAATTGCAATGATGAAGGAAGGCTTTTAATTCCCTTTAAGCAATACCTGCACTTTATCACATATACTGCAATGAAGAAGGAATGCTGATAATTCCCTTTATGCAATACCTACACTTTATCACGTGATTTGCAATGATGAAGGAATGCTGTTAATTCCTTTTAAGCAATACCTTCACTTTATCACGTGAGTTGCAATGATGAAGGAATGCTGTTAATTCCTTTTAAGCAATACCTTCACTTTATCACGTGAGTTCCAGTGATGAAGGAATGCTGTTAATACCTTTTTAAGCAATACTTACACTTTATCACGTGATTTATAATGATGAAGGAATACTGTTAATTCCTTTTAAGCAATACCTTCCTTTTATCACGTGAGTTGCAATGATGAAGGAATGATGTTAATTCATTTTAAGCAATACCTTCACTTTATCACGTGAGTTGTAATGATGAAGGAATGCTGTTAATACCTTTTAAGCAATACATACACTTTATCACGTGAATTTAAATGATGGAGGAATGCTGTTAATTCATTTTAAGTAATACCTACGCTCTATCACGTGAGTTGCAATGAAGAAGGAATATTGTTAATTCCTTTTAAGCAATACCTACACTCTATCAAATGAGTTACAATGATGAGGGAATGCTGTTAATTCATTTTAAGCAATACCTACACTTTATCATGTGAGTTGCAATGATGAAGGAATGCTGTTAATTCCTTTTAAGCAATACTTACTCTTCATCACATGAGTTGCAATGATGAAGAAAGGTTGCTAATTCCCTTTTAAGCAATATCTACACTTCATCACATGGGTTGCAATGATGGAGGAATGTTGTTAATTCCCTTCAAGCAATACCTACACTTTATCACGTGAGTTTCAAAGATGAAGGAAAGCTTTTAATTCCTTTAAGCAATACCTAAACGTTATCACGTGAGTTGCAATGATGAATAAACGCTGTTAATTCCCTTTAAGCAATACCCACACCTTATCACGTGAATTGCAATGATGAAGGAAGGCTTTTAATTCCCTTTAAGCAATACCTGCACTTTATCACATATACTGCAATGAAGAAGGAATGCTGATAATTCCCTTTATGCAATACCTACACTTTATCACGTGAATTGCAATGATGAAGGAATGCTGTTAATTCCTTTTAAGCAATACCTTCACTTTATCACGTGAGTTGCAGTGATGAAGGAATGCTGTTAATACCTTTTAAGCAATACTTACACTTTATCACGTGATTTACAATGATGAAGGAATACTGTTAATTCCTTTTAAGCAATACCTTCCTTTTATCACGTGAGTTGCAATGATGAAGGAATGATGTTAATTCATTTTAAGCAATACCTTCACTTTATCACGTGAGTTGTAATGATGAAGGAATGCTGTTAATACCTTTTAAGCAATACCTTCACTTTATCACGTGAATTGCAATGATGGAGGAATGCTGTTAATTCATTTTAAGTAATACCTACGCTCTATCAAGTGAGTTGCAATGAAGAAGGAATATTGTTAATTCCTTTTAAGCAATACCTACACTCTATCAAGTGAGTTACAATGATGAGGGAATGCTGTTAATTCCTTTTAAGCAATACCTACACTTTATCACGTGAGTTGCAATGAAGAAGGAATGCTGTTGATTCATTTTCTAGCAATACCTACACTTTATCACGTGATTTACAACGATGAAGGAATGCTGTTAATTCCTTTTAAGCAATACTTACATTTTATCATGTGAGTTGCAATGATGAAGGAATGCTGTTAATTCTCTTTAAGCAGTACATACAATGCGACACGTGAGTCGTAATATTTAAGAAATGATGATAAATTCCTTTAAGTCACACCTGCATTGGACTACGTGTATTGCAATGTTGAGGGAATGATGTTAATTCCCTTTAAGTAATACCTACAGTGCATCACGTGTATCGCAATTTTGAAGGAATGTTGTTGAATACATTTAAGAAATACCTGCATTGCATCATGTTAGTTGAAATGATGAACGAATGCTGTTAAACCGCTTTAAGGATTACCTAATGTCCATCACGTTAGTTGCTATTTTGAAGGAATACTGTTAAATCCCTTCAAGCAATACGTGAGTTGTAATGTTTAAGAAAATCTGCTCAATTCCTTAAGCAATACCTACTGTAAACCCTGGGAATTGGTGGCACTAACCTCCTACTGAAAAAATATAGTATTAACCAATTCAAGAGTGAAAAAAAAATATTTAAGGTATTTCAATAAATGAAGATGCATATCAGTTTTAACCTAATCAATTGACAGACAAACAACGAATCTAGGAAATGATAATTAACATTTCTCTAATTGACACCGGACTCCTTCAATCCTCTGAAATATCGACATTTACGGCTTTTGTGATGTTGGTTTCACAATTTAGCTTCCGTGACTTATTTTCTTCTTCTTACAACACTACTTATGAATGATAATAAAAAAGTCATAACTGATCCAAGCATGGGAAAATAAGTGACATGCTTCCACCTGATCCACTACAAATACCGCAGTGAATGGTTCAATGTCTTCTTTCTAGATAGAAAGTCTCGGTCGTTTTTACGTATTTTTTCTGCACTTTAATTTCCTCTCTTTAACAAATAGCCACGATACTTTTTTTCAGAACTTGCACCAGATAAAATATAGATAGGAGAGAAGAATGAAAGTATAATACAAAGGCTGTTTTTACCTACAGCAATATGTAATTATACGCAATCGGTTATTTGTGTGCACGGTGTATATGAAAAAAACATTATCTGTTCCTCTTGTGCAAACTATGAATCGATTATTAGTGTATCAATTGCATATCACACCAAGTCGGTTATAGTTAGTTTACGAGGAGATTCTCACAACTAATTAATAACTGTTTGTTGTGTTCTTTTTGGGGGAATGTTTTGTCACCGGTGTTTTTCATTCTCCTCATCGATTTTGTAATGCGTAGAACAATTGGGGATTGTGGAGAAGGATTAGAACTAGATTGGTTATAGGAAATTAGCTGACTAAGAGGATGCTGATGCCACTGTCCTTATTAGCAAAACAATGCTTGTTACCACAATGTATGAAATATCACATGAGTTTGGGCACAAAATAAATTTAACAAAAACCGAGATAATGAGAACGGAATATGCAATGGAAAATGAAATATCATTGGAAGGTGAAAGGATTAATGCGGTACAATCATTTAGATAATTAGGAAGTATGATCTCTAATACAGGATCTTTAGAACTGGAGTTTAATGAAAGATTGATAAATGCAAATCAGACAATGGCTAGGTTAAGTAAATTTTGGAAATCAAATCCCCTGAAATTACATATAAAAATCAGGCTATATATCAGTTTAGTGAAATCTGTGTTACGGTATGGACATGAGTCATGGTATGACAATGAATCAATATCCAACGGATTTTGTAGATTTAAGAACAAATCCCTCAGAAGGATATTGGCTGTTAATGGCAGGACAGGATTAGAAATGAAACTATAAGAGAGATTACTCGAGTATCATATGTGAATAAGATTATGGTTAGGATTTGCTGGATATAGCTTGGGCATGCTCTTTGCACTCCTCAAGGCACTAGAAGAGTTGGAAGACCCAGGACTACATGGCTGAGGACTATGAAGCGTGAAGTAGGAGATGATGAATAAAGAAGTATTGATTTAAACATTCAAGATAGAGACGACTGGCGAAATCTGACAGAGGCTCTTTGCGTCAATAGGCGTAAGAGGAGAGGATATTCTATTTTCCTTTTTTCCTTTCCTCACTGGGCTATTTTCCCAGTTGGAGCCTCTTGGCTTATAGCATCCTGCTTTTCCAACAAGGGTTGTAGCTTAGTAAGTAATAATAATAATAATAATAATAATAATAATAATAATAATAATAATAATAATAATAATAATAATAATAATCTTATCCTCTTGATTGTAGTTGAATCACTGCCTGCCAATCATAAGTGAATAATATACATCAAGAACAACTACAGTCAATTTTTTTCAGCGAGGTAGATTTGCACCGACTCGCAGGGGTGCCCTTTTAGCTCGGAAAATTTCCTAATACCTGATTGGTCGGAAGTATTTTTGTCCAAATACCATATTTTTTTTTTCTTTTTCAAATGATTACCAAGTAATGTGAATCGAAACTTATTTACTAAACTAAATATCTCCCTCAGATATAGGTTTTGTCAATAAGTAGGCTAATGTTAACAAATAAATATATTATAAAGTATAGTGAAGGTAAACCTAGATTTAATAACAACGCCTGCCGAAATCAACGACAAGAACTTGTTTTCGGATGCACGTTGCATAATTTTGTAACTTTTCACATAACTAAACCACTAAGTGAAAGCTAATTGGATGAAATGCTGGAGCAAAGTAAATTACAAGATGTTTTTACTATCACTTATCTGAATAAACTGATTAGTATTATTAATATTCGTTGACATGTCTGACCAATAATTGTAAATGGCAGTGCATCTCACGAAGAAGACAACCGATTCAATTACATTTTGCATTACTAAATATGATGGAATCTCTTTTCATTGGCACAAATGCATACATACTGCAGTGATATTTTGTAATGCATGTTTCCTACGATAATTGACATTGTTTTGCTATAACTTATATCTTGAATTTAGAGGTTGACTGATTTTGGCATATCAAGGTAGGGACGTTAATATTATAAGTAGATTTAGTGTTAAATCTACTCTGCTTGCATGGTAGTAGCTTCGCCAATTTAATTATCTATTAGAAAAAAAATTAATTTCTCCGACAGGCTTGATGCTTAACGCGAAAATAATTGACCTCGTGGGCGATGAGGTTCACTGACCTAAATCCACAAAGCTATTAGTTAACTATCAGTTAACAGACATAAACCCAGACCTTAAAATTAAATTTGGTTGTAATATTTTGCATCTCTGCCCTAAACCCTTTCAACTGGGTATTAGCTGTGAACTGCATTGAAATCATTTCTAATCTCCTTTGCCATTTGAAAAAAAAAAAAAAAAATTGAACATGGATCATCTTTACCAAGTCAAGTCTATGGCTGTTAATATATACTCAATCGCCTTTACAAGCACAAGTATCATCAATAAATAATGGGTGTACGATCACCAAGTGGACAGTTATTATGAGAAACCTTTCTCTTCAATACTTTTACATCTGATATTTTGTTGATACAATAAAACCACCACCAATAATAATAATAATAATAATAATAATAATAATAATAATAATAATAATAATAATAATAATAATAAGCAACACACACGCAATAAGAGCATCCTATTTATAACAGCTCTTTAAGAATGAAAGAATGATAAAATCTGAAGTTATCGTTACATTTCTGTCCAAACACTAAGAAAAGAATCAATAAAAGAATTTTCGGAAATAAAAAGGAAAATCCCACTTTGTCATTTCCGTTACGGATATATTGACAATTTCTTTTAGAATTCCGATCTTGAATGATCACAGTAGATTTCCTTTCACATGACTCGTGTGTTACTTTCGCAAATCACTCTTCTTATGCAAATAAATGTTCTATATGTATTCGTCCTTTTTATCAGCATTATGCAGTAAGATCGCTTTAGGGGCACCCGGCATAACTGGTATGCAGTCAAGGATTCTTTGAAGTCATACATACAAACATACTTAAAACATACCTCGCTATTCAAGGTAGCCTACAGTTAAGACCACTGTCTATGTCCACGACAATATTTACGCGTGTACTTTTAACGTATTTATATATGATTTTTTTATGTAGCCTATGCATATTGGCATAATAAGTATTTAATAAACATGTGATTGCGACTGTTTTACCTCTCGCCTTTTGGTTAGTAAAGTAATGGTGGGTTTGGTTATTAATTGGCCACCATATAGATACGAGGCATGTGTATGAAAAGAGAGAGAGAGAGAGAGAGAGAGAGAGAGAGAGAGAGAGAGCTTCTGAACATAATACATACTAACGTATGTATCATTGGTCAATACTATTTTGTTCTTACATGATAATGTCTAAAAACTTTCAAAAGAGTCGTCACTCTCGCTCTCCCCTCCCACTAAGGGGTCGTGAGAGATAGTTGGATGACTTGGACAGTATGACCGCGCCCCTTAATTCTTAATCCAGTATCGAGATCCGGCAGCGGTAGACCGGTGACATGACTACGGAAGAAATGGTAAAAAGAAATACTTGAAAAAAGGGGAGAAAACGGAGTCAAGATTTGATGCGTGTCATCTTGCTAAAGGCAGTCTCTCTCTCTCTCTCTCTCTCTCTCTCTCTCTCTCTCTCTCTCTCTCTCTCTCTCTCTCTCTCTCTCTCTCTTAAATTCAATGAAGAATGCGTTTGCTGGGTGACTACACACCGTCTTGCTTTCATTTCTACATTCACACAAAATTAGTCCACTGACCAGGAATGGAAACCACCCCCCCCCCCCCCACCCCCTTAGGGAATTTTAGATATTTCTACTACAGTATCAAAGGTGAATGTCTTAGGTATAGGAATCTGCCTGTTTGCATCTTGATATCTTCAACATTCACCCGTTAGAGAAATATTTGTAATCGGAATTCTGTATAAAAATCATGCGAATTTACCGATGAAAATTTAAAAGAAAAAAAAAAGATAATAATTTTATATACCGAAATATCAAACATAGATTTAACACTTAACCAAATGGGTGTTGCATGAATGCTTATAGGATACGCAATCCATCACCCATGTGTGTTTTAAGCCTTATGAAACTCTAAAAGTTCCAAGTAAGCCTAAATGTTTTCTTCGAACTCCTGGAGGACCTTGAACATGAAAAGTAAAGAATTTACCGAGAAAAAACAAAGCCGAAAATATGTATTTACGTGCACAAGTTTTTGAGAAACCAAAAACGAAATTACAATTAAAAAAACCGCACGTGGTTAGTTATATTTTAGCTGTGATTAGGCTGTAGAAGTTCAGAATTTCAAAAATGTTGTAAATATTTTTATGTTTAAAAGGTTAACCTAAGTCTTTCTTCATAGTTTATAATATGAGAGATCTATTTTAACGTTATTATTGATATTGAGATATTCTATGTTTTCTTCATAATTTCTCATATATAGTTTATTAACTTCCTTTTCTCACTGTGCTATTTTTCCTTTTGGAGCCCTTGGGCTTGTAGCATCCTGCCTTTCCTACTAGTGTTGTACCTTAGCTAATAATAATAAAAAAAAAGAATAATAATAATAATAATAATAATGAAAATAATAATAATAATGATACTAATATCCGACTTTGTTCAGAAGATCAAAAGCAAAGTTCAAGGGACACGTTTGCCGTAGGCTCACAAAATGTAAATCAAGATCATTTGTAGGGAACAAAGGACCAGCCAAACTTTGTCAATGTGCTAAATTTAAAACTGTCCTGTCTTCCCCAAATGTCCACCACGATTACACTTTCTCATTGTGCTCTGATGAAATTTGTCTCGAGAAGTAATGTAGCCTACCCCTTCCGCCTCATTGTTAAGGATTTATGATGACAAACAAGCAAAAAGGTTTTCAAATTCTAATATATATATTCACTAGGAAGCCAGTCTCATAATGAGGTAAACTCCAGAGAACTCTTAAGACAATAAACAATAACACTTTCATAATACAACTTATAGTCAGTGAATGAGTCTCTGTGTAGAAAACTTCCCATCTCATAGCATCTTAATAGCCTACAACCAAACAGGAATTTCATCCGCTGGATGTTGAAATCTCTTGTACAGGGCTTTGCTCACATTTACCTCTACATACGTCAAGCTCTAAGTACTGTACTAACGCTCTCCCTTTAAAATATCTCCTCTATCCAGCAGTTTCCATTGCTTTGTTTTCTTATTTTCCGAACACTTTAATTCTATCATTTTTTTGCAGCAACATACCATCCTTTACTCTTTCCACATGTCACAACCATCTTGAAACACTCAAGATGTCCTTTTGCCTACGTGAACTATTGCAAAATTCTACATTTTTCACTTTCTCAATTCTTTTTACACCCAATATATCATGAAAAACTTTATCTCAACAGCCTCAATATTATCTATTAGGTTTGCATTCAACATCAAAAATTCAATTCACAGAGAAGAACAGAGTTGCTACAGGTTAGTGCAGGCACTATCTCCCAGGAATATGGTATATTTCCTTACACTGTTTGCATACTGGTCACTGTGGTACAAATGTGTAACAAGGGTAACAGACTCAAAAATTCCCCCGCTTATGGTTTTTTTTGATGAAGAATCCTTATCAAGAAGGTCTTGAGTTACTAATATACTGTATTTCTGGAGAATCGAACATTGAAATATTGTCATTTCGTTTATTTTACAACAATGTGTAAGATTTCCCTCGATCGGTTTTACTATCCTCATCATCATACCAAACTTAATAATCTTACATTTGACTCTATGCATATTCCAAGATTCCAATCAATATCTTTAGTTATTCAGGTTTACTTTTATTTTGTTATGCTTAACAATGTTTTTAATATTTTTTAGACAGGAACTCAAGAACACATACATTTTTTAATTTAAAGAAAACAACATGCCGTGTCTAAGAATCTTCGGTATCAAGAACCCACAGTTATAAACCTTCTGTGTTTATCAAGATATACAGTACATATGTATTTTGTTTACCTGGCACTTTTATCCTCTCTGGTGTGGTTGGTGCCAGAAGAGTACAACCTTATGCTGTTATAGCATGTTTCACGAGTGAGGTTGCATGTCCTGTCTTTTATCTTAATTCCAACAGCTGTCAAAAGCAATTTGCATCGAGGTGAACTGCTGGTACCTATTTGTAGCTGGGTGAATTTCTAATGCCTAATTGCAGCTAACTAAACTGCTGGTATCTTTTTGCGTTTGAGTGAACTGTTGGTACCTATTTACAGCTGGGTGAACTGTTGGAGCTTAATTGAACACTGGTGAACTACTAATACCTATTTGCAGCTGGGTGAACTAATGCTAGCCTACCTATTTGTATCTGGGTGAACTGCTGGTACCTATATGAAAAACGGTTAACTGCTGATACCTATTTGCAACTGGATGAACTATGCATACCTATTTGCAGCAGGGTTAACTACTAGTACATATTTGCAGATAGGGGAACTGTTAATACCTATCTAAGGCTCAATGAACTGCTTGTAGCTAAGTGCAGCTAGGTGAACTCCTGGTATAGTTGCGGATATGAATTCCTGAACCAACTAAGGTGAGCCTTCTTTCCAATCAGCGATGACCCCAGTAGGTCTACTCAAGTAATGTTGTCAATGAAAAGTGCTCGTCCTGTTAATGTGTAGGAGGTGTACAGGTTCACTGTTATTCAGGAAGTGTACGAGAGGCATTGTTCATTATTAAGAGAAAAACGTAAATGTAGCATGTGTATGTAATACATGTCAAACCAATAAATCACAGTAAACTAATAACAGCAGAGAAGACGAGACATACTAAAAATTCCAATCCACCATCAGCATTCACTCTCTCTCTCTCTCTCTCTCTCTCTCTCTCTCTCTCTCTCTCTCTCTCTCTCTCTCTCTCTCTCTCTCTCTCTCTGAGAGAGAGAGAGAGAGAGAGAGAGAGAGAGAGAGAGAGAGAGAGAGAGAGAGTGAATGCTGATGGTGGATTGGAATTTTTAGTATGTCTCGTCTTCTCTGCTGTTATTAGTTTACTGTGATTTATTGGTTTGACATGTATTACATACACATGCTACATTTACGTTTTTCTCTTAATAATGAACAATGCCTCTCGTACACTTCCTGAATAACAGTGAACCTGTACACCTCCTACACATTAACAGGACGAGCACTTTTCATTGACAACATTACTTGAGTAGACCTACTCTCTCTCTCTCTCTCTCTCTGAGAGAGAGAGAGAGAGAGAGAGAGAGAGAGAGAGAGAGAGAGAGAGAGAGAGGGGGGGGGGGGGGATTCACGCGTGAATGCTGTTAGGAAAAAAGGAACATGAAAGTCTCGTTTTTAGATAACAATTCGCGTCTTCTTTGCTGTTATTATTTTGTAGTGATATTTTGGTTTAACATATGTTACATAGACCTGCTACATATACTTTCACCCCCTAATAATGAATACAGCTTCCCATACACTACCTGAATAGCAATGAATCTATACACCATCACACCAGAACATCACTAACATTGTTCTTTCACAACACCTGAGACTATGCCGGTGGTGGGTAAGGGAATTAATTTATATAACTGTAGCTATTTGCCGTTGAAAGAACAGCTGGTACCTATTTGTCACTGTATGAACCACTGGTACATATTTGCAGCTGGTACCTATTTATTACTGGGTGAACCACTGGTACATATTTGCAGCTGGTACCTATTTGTTACTGGGTGAACCACTGGTACATATTTGCAGCTGGTACCTGTTTGTTACTGGGTGAGCCACTGGTACATATTTGCAGCTGGTACCTATTTGCTACTTGGTGAACCACTGGTACATATTTGCACATGGGTAGACTGCTGGTACATATTTACAGCTGGGGGAACTGTTGGTACATATTTGCACCTAGTTATACTGTTGGTATCTACTTTCAACTGTGTGTACTGCTGGTGCGTCTTTGCAGTTGAGTGACCTGCTGGTATTTATTTGAAACTGTGTGAAATGTAGATGCCTATTTTGAGTTGGATGAGCTCCTGGTACCTACAGTATTTGCAGCTGTGTAAACTGTTGGCACCCACTTGCACCTGGGTGAACTACTGGTACATATATGCAGTTGGGTGAACTGCTGGTACTTAATCACAGCTCGGTGAATTGCTTGTACCTATTTGTAGTTGAATGAACTGCTTATACATATTTACAGCTGTGTAAACATTTGGTACCTACTTGCAGCTAGATGAACTGCTGGTACATATTTGCAGTTGAGTTAAATGATGGTACCTATTTGCAGCTGGGAGAACTGCTGGTACATATTTACAGCTGGGTGAACTACTGATACTTATCTTCAGCTGGGTGAACTACTGTTACCTAATTGCAGCTGGGTGAAATGTTGTTACATATTTCCACTTGGGTGAACTGCTAGTATTTATTTGCAACTGCATGAACTGCTGGTAGTTATTTGCAGCTGTTTACACTGTACCTATTTGCAGCTGAGTAAACAGTTAATAACTATATGTAAAGGGGTTAACTACTGATACCTACTTGTAGTTTGGTGAACTGCTGGTACATATTTAAGGCTTGATGAATAGCTGTTACATATTTGCTGATGAGTAAACTGTTGGTGCCTACTGGCACCTGGTTGTACTGCTAGTATGTATTTGCAGTTGGTGAACTGCTGGCAACTATTTGCTGCTGGGTGAACTGATGGTACCTATTTGCAGCTGGGTAAACTGTTGGTACCTACTTGCAACTGGGTGAACTGCTGGTACCTATTGTCAAATAAGTAAACTGCTGGTACCTATTTGCAGCTGGGTAAACTGTTGATACCTACTTGAAGCTGGGCGTTCTGCTGGTATCTATTTGCAGTTGATGGAATTGCTGGTAATCATTTGCCGTTGGTTGAATTGCTGATAATTTTTTTTTTTATTGCATTTGGGTGAACTGCTGGCACCTATTTGTAGATGGGTGAACTACTGGTACCTATTTCCAGCTGGTTGAACTGCTGGTACCTATTTGCTGTTGGGGGAATTGCTGGTACATATTCAAGGCTATATGAACTGATGGTACCTAATTGCAGCCGGGGTACACTGCTGGTACCTATTTGCATCTTGATAAACTGATAGTACCTAACTGCAGCTGGGTGAACTACTGGTACATATATGTAGTTGGACAAACTGCTAGTAATTATTTGCAGCTGGGTGAACTACTGGTACATATTTGTAATTATATGAATTCCTGGTACCTATTTGTAGCTGTGTAAACTGTTGGTTACCTACTAGCAGCTGAATGAACTGCTGGTACCCATTTGCCTTTGTTTTAAACTGTTGGGTACTTACTAGTAGCTGGGTAGGCTAATGGTACTTATTTGCAGTTGGATGAACTACTGGTACCTATTTGCACCTTGGGCATACTGCTGGTACCTATTTGCAGTTGGGTGGACTTCTGGTACCTATTTGCACCTGGGCAAACTGCTGGTACCTATTTGCAGTTGGGTGAACTGCTGGTACTTTTTTGCAGCTGGGTTAACTGCTGGTACCTATTTGCAGTTGGGTGAACTGCTGGTACCTATTTCCCTTGGGTGAACTGCTGGTACCTATTTGCACTTGTGTGAACTACTGGTACCTATTTGCAGATGGGTGAACTGCTGGTACCTATTAGTAGTTGGGTGAGCTGCTGGTAACTCTTTGCAGCTGGGTAACTGATAGTACCTGTTTGCAGTTGGATGAGCTTTTGGTACCCTCTTTGCAGTTTGGTGAACTGCTGGTACCTATTTTCAATTGGGTGAACTGCTGGTAAGTATTTGCAGTTGTGTTAACTATTGGTATCAATTTGCATCTGGGTGAATTCCTGGTAGCCATAT
>NC_090730.1:83892419-83899919 GCF_036898095.1 Palaemon carinicauda | reverse complement strand
ATTTCCATCTCCTGGTTGATATGGCACATTGACGTTTAGTCAACGCAGACTATACTCATCGACATCTCCTAAGACTCCCCCCTCCGACCTTGCACTCCACATCAGCACACCCAAGGATGCCTAGCACATTTCCTCATGTCATACCTGGAAGTCTTCTGACCAAACTTCCCTAAATGCCCACAGTTCCCACAAAGTACGGTCTTTATCATATCAACAATGGGGCCCCCGTGTTTGTCAGATTCAGGCGTCCAGCCCCAAATTTTTTGGCAGCTGCTAAACAAACGTTCGCTGAAATGGAAGAAATGGGCCTTTACTAAAAGGCCTTAAGCCCAGCTCATAACCCTTACACATTGTCCTGAGGAAAGATAGCTCCCTGTGCACTTGTGAGGATTACAACCATCTAAACATGCAAACAAAACCGGATCACTCTCCGTTCCCACCATTGCCAACGTTAGCCCCTACTTAAACTAAGCAAAGGTGTTCTCCAGTCTCGACCTCCTGAAGAGGTATTATCAGATGCCCATTAACCTAGAAGACATCCCCATGACCTCCATCACCACCCACTTCAGCATATATACATTCAATTAGTCCTATTTTGGCCTTCGTAATGCTAGAGCCGCTTTTCAACACATCATAGATGGCATCTTAGGGGAACTACCCTTCTGCATATATATAATTTGGATAACTTACTTGTGTTCTCTTCCTCCAAAGAGGAACACCTCTAACACCTACACATCGTTCTTGACTGCCTACAACAGGACGGCCTTGTTGTCCAGTATGACAAGTGTACCTATGACGCCAACGAAGTATCATTCTTAGGGCACCGCATCACAAAGGCGTCCACCCCCTCCGTGTGAAGGTATCAGCTGTTCAGATATTCATACACCCTCGACCATCAAAACAATGCAAGAATTCTTGAACATGATAAACTATTATCACCGGTTCTTACCAGTCATCACCGCCTCTCTTGCCCTCTCTATGCCTCCCTTAAGGGCAACCCAAAGACCTAAAGTGGAGTCCCTTCAGGAAGTGACCTTCTACAATGCAAAGAATGCCCTATCAACTGTTGCTGCTCTCACTTTTCACATGCCACATACCACTCTCCATCTCTCCACTAATGCAAGGGAATTCGCAATTGTTGCAGTACTCAAGCAGATGACCAACAGCCAGCCCTGCCCAGTAGCCTTCATCAGTAGAAAACTGTGCAAGACAGAATCTGGCTACTCTACTTTCGACCGTGAATTGGTGATGGTGTATTTAGCTTTACATCATGTTCGCCATTTCTTAAAAAGTATGCCCTTCATCATTTACACAGACCAATTGCCATCACTCGAAAGTTCAACGCCTGGTCCACCTGTCATCTCTCCGCCAGTACTGAATACAACTGCATCCTTCAACACGTGCCTGGTAAAATTAGTCCCTTTACCGATGCCCTGTCAAGACACACATGGACTGCTATTCACCTGGGATTGGATTACAATACCTTGGCAGAAGCCCAATGTTA
Source organism: Palaemon carinicauda (assembly GCF_036898095.1). Lineage (NCBI taxonomy): Eukaryota > Metazoa > Arthropoda > Malacostraca > Decapoda > Palaemonidae > Palaemon > Palaemon carinicauda. Next base: position 83,898,415 of record NC_090730.1, on the reverse strand, counting down.
TGAACCGCCTTAATGGTTCAACAGGTTCTTTAAAAAAAACTAAAAGAATTGGGACTGGAATGAACCAATGGACTGCAACAACCAAAGGGGTGGGTAAAACAGAAAACACTTAAGTACCTTAACCTAGATTATTATACAACAATTATACAATAATTACAAGTATATACAATAATTACAATGAGTACAGGTATTGGGAAGCACAGAGACAAAAGATCGTTACCACAAAATCAGCTAAACTTTAAAATCACCAAATATAGTTTACTTTAAGTTAAAGTACATGATAAACAATTATCAAAATTAATCAACAACAAAAAACACAGTAAGCAGCAGCCATGAAAAATTAATAATAGAAAATTCTCATTATTATACAAGTAATAAATACGAGCCCATGCACTGGCTCTTCCAACATCCACAAACAATCCCTGATCCTCGAGGACGTCCATCGAACACTGCGGGAACTACCACGACAGTGTCGATACAACAGCCACTTTGCTGCCACCGAAGAACAACGCTTCCAAACCATCTCGACCTCGAGGACCAGGTTGAGGACAAGTCACCACCAACTAGGAGACACTCCAAAGCTGGGTCTGCTGCTCTTTCTCGACTGCATCCCGAGAAACGGTCCCTCTGGCTTCCCAAACCTGACTGCCTAAAATCAATCACAACGTGACAAAAGTAAACAAGGCACCTGCCTTGACCAAGAAAAAGAGGGCAGTTAAAAATAGAAAAATTGAAACTAGGTTGTTTGACAGTCAAACAACCTAACACCTCCACACTCAAAAAAAAAAAAAAAAATTAAGAATTTTTTTTTTCCAGATCACTCTCTAACCTACCCCCAAAGATGTCACAGAACCATCAGCCAAAACAGACCCAATCCTGGCAAGGTCGCCAATGTTATGAACCGCCTTAATGGTTCAACAGGTTCTTTAAAAAAAACTAAAAGAATTGGGACTGGAATGAACCAATGGACTGCAACAACCAAAGGGGTGGGTAAAACAGAAAACACTTAAGTACCTTAACCTAGTTTATTATACAACAATTATACAATAATTACAAGTATATACAATAATTACAATGAGTACAGGTATTGGGAAGCACAGAGACAAAAGATCGTTACCACAAAATCAGCTAAACTTTAAAATCACCAAATATAGTTTACTTTAAGTTAAAGTACATGATAAACAATTATCAAAATTAATCAACAACAAAAAACACAGTAAGCAGCAGCCATGAAAAATTAATAATAGAAAATTCTCATTATTATACAAGTAATAAATACGAGCCCATGCACTGGCTCTTCCAACATCCACAAACAATCCCTGATCCTCGAGGACGTCCATCGAACACTGCGGGAACTACCACGACAGTGTCGATACAACAGCCACTTTGCTGCCACCGAAGAACAACGCTTCCAAACCATCTCGACCTCAAGGACCAGGTTGAGGACAAGTCACCACTAACTAGGAGACACTCCAAAGCTGGGTCTGCTGCTCTTTCTCGACTGCATCCCGAGAAACGGTCCCTCTGGCTTCCCAAACCTGACTGCCTAAAATCAATCACAACGTGACAAAAGTAAACAAGGCACCTGCCTTGACCAAGAAAAAGAGGGCAGTTAAAAATAGAAAAATTAAAACTAGGTTGTTTGACAGTCAAACAACCTAACACCCAATGAAAAGCTCCAGATTACCAAGCCCATAGGACATCCTACGCATCCCACCATTGGGAAGACGTCGCCCTCGACAACTCCAGCGTCAACCTCCTCTGTGACATCAATACTGGTAGGCAGCACCTGGCCCCATGTGCTGACAGGTGTTTGATTTAATCCATTGCCTCTCACATCCCTCGTTTCGATCTACTGCACAGCTACTGAAGACGAAATTCATTTGGCACAGCATTACTGAGGATTTGAGTGATTAAGTATGCCCCTGTACTCCCTGACACACGGATTCAAGAGTGGGTACCTTTTTAATACTTCATCATCGATTTGCCTATTTTCACATCAACATAGTAGGCCCCATACCCACATCACAAAGACACCGTCACCTGTTTACTGTCATTGACTTAACTCTCTGCAAACTGCATCATACATCTCGTGTACATTCGCCTCACTCAAAAGGTGGACAGCGCAAGATTTAGTATCTCTAAGCATATTACTTCTGACAAGGGGTACCATTTTCACCTATCATTTATGGACATCATTAGCGAATCTCCAGGACATCACCTTACATCGGACAACCGCCTACAATCCTGCTGCCAATGTAATGATTGAACACTTTCATTGCACACTCAGAGCAGCTTTGAAGTCCCACTGTAATGACTCCAACTGGTTTAATCAACTTTCCTAGGTCGTGCCTGGATGAAGGACCACTCCTGAGGAAACCCTGGATGTCTCAGCAGCTGAAATGATGTATGGACAGCTGTTGGTCGTCCCTGCTGATTTTTTTCCATCTGCGATCTCCTCCAACAATCGCCAGTCTCTTTACTCCGTATCGCCAGCCTTACATGCCCCCAGCAGAGCAACACGTAACGAAAGATTTAAATGCCACAACACATGTCTTCATGCAGACAGACACTTGCAAGCCACCGATGATACCCCCCTACACGGGCTATATCCATCGCAAACCGAAGGCTTTCTTAATTAACAGATATGGCAAAGAAGACTGGGTCTCCATTGATCGCCTAATGCCTGCGTATCTCCCGCAACATGACCCGAGTATTCTTCACCTCTCTAGGACAGGGCACCATATTTCACGTGTATGTCTGTTGTAGGAAGGCAGCCATGTAATACATGTGTATTTCATACATGCTCATACACTGTAATGTAAGTTCCCTCTCTCTCTCTCTCTCTCTCTCTCTCTCTCTCTCTCTCTCTCTCTCACACTGATAATAAAAAAAACTGGTTTAATCATGCTGTTGCATGTTTCATATTGTTAAAGTTTTTATATCATGTTATCCTCAACCGTTTACATATAAGCTTGTTATGTCGCATAAATAAACCATCCCGTCTTTCCGTTATGAACATTATCTGCCTGCACAATATATATATACACACACACACACACACACACACACACACACATATATATATATATATATATATATATATATATATATATATATATGTGTGTGTGTGTGTGTGTGTGTGTGTGTATGTATACATATACATATATATATATATATATATATATATATATATATATATATATATATATATATATATACATATATATATATATATATATATATATATATATATATATATATATATATATATATATATATAGATAGATAGATAGATAATTAGGCCTATATTATTATTATTATTATTATTATTATTATTATTATTAATTGCCAAGCTACAACCTCAGTTGAAAAAGCGGCATGCTATAAGCCCAGGGGCTCCAACAGGGAAAATAGCCCAGTGAGGAAAGGAAAAAAGGAAAAACAAATTTTCTAAGAACTGTAACAACATTGAAATAAATATCTCCTATATAAACTATAAAAGCTTTCACAAAACAAGAGGAATGGAAATAAGATAAAATAGTGTGCCCGAGTGTACCCTCTAGCAAGAAAACTCTAACCCAAGACAGTGGCATACCATGGTACAGAGGCTATGGCACTATCCAAGACTAGAGAACAATGATTTGGTGTTGGAGTGTCCTTCTCCTAGAAGAGCTGCTTACCATAGCTAAAGAGTCTTCTACCCTTACCAAGAGGAAAGTGGCCATTGGATAATTATAGTGTGGTAACCCCTTGGGTGAAGAAGAATTGTTTGGTGTTGTCAGCTTTATGAGGACAGAGGAGAATATGTAAAGAATAGGCCAGACTATTCGGTGTGTGTATGTAGGCAACGGGAAATTGAACCGTAACCAGAGAGAGGGATCCAATATAGTACTGTTTGGCCAGTCAAAGTACCCCGTGACTCTCTAGCGGTATTATCTCAACGGGCCTATATATATATATATATATATATATATATATATATATATATATATATATATATATCTATTATATATCTATATATATATATATATATATATATATATATATATATATATATATATATATATATGTATATCTACATATATACTATATATATATATATATATATATATATATATATATATATATATATATATATATATATATATATATAAATGTATCTCTCTCTCTCTCTCTCTCTCTCTCTCTCTCTCTCTCTCTCTATATATATATATATATATATATATATATATATATATATATATATTCATATATCTATCTATCTATCTATACATATACATATAAACTATATATATATATATATATATATATATATATATATATACATATATATATATATATATATATACATATATATGTATATATACATATATATATATATATATATATATATATATATATATATATATATATATATATATATATGTTGTGATGATATAGACAATATATGTATACAGTATATATATATATATATATATATATATATATATATATATATATATATATATATATGTAAATATAGGCCTATCCATATTTATATACATACACACACACACACACACACACACACACACACACACATATATAAATATATATATATATATATATATATATATATATATATATATATATATATATATATATATATGTGTGTGTGTGTGTGTGTATATATATATATAAATATTCTTTCTCTCTCTCTCTCTCTCTCTCTCTCTGTATATATATATATATATATATATATATATATATATATATATATATATATATATATATATATATGCGTATATATATTCTTACGAACCTAGTCTAGTGTAGAATAAATACCGTACTTTATTAATGATTTTATTTATATTCTATATTTTTTTCATATGTGCATTGAAGAGATGAATTAGCCAGCCCGTAAAATGAGCTCCACTCATGTAGATATAAATATTTTATGTAAATTACGTGAGACTTATGTGGTAAATTTCATTGCATTCGTTATTCAAATTAGTATATGTAAATTTACGTTATTTTTACGAATTAACTTTTTATTCCAGGTAATTTTGTTATGAAGTCTTACATAATCTATTTGAGAGTGTTATTTGATCATAAACAATATGAACAGAGGCTTTGGTAATGTTCTTTCACATTTTATGAGGTATTGCGTCATGTTTGAGAGAGAATGCTCAGTTACATTTGCTTTGGAAATTTCTAAGCATGTGCTTTAGAAATTTCACGAAGGACCTAGTGATAGGATATTATCTTTTTTTCATTTCGGGGACAAAGGTAGGCGGAGCTAGCTGACTGTGAGAGCTGTCTGGCGTGGCATGAGTAGTGTTTAGGAAAGCGATACTTTGTACCTCTGGAGCCTTACTCGGCCCCACGCTTCCAGATCTCAGTCCGGGAAGTTTCTAGAAGCTACTGAATTTAATAAATAAAGGTGAGACCAGGGTTACAGACAGAGATAGAGATTACCAGCCTTAAGATTGTCATCTCCTCTCCTCACATCTCTCACTTTCGCACACAATCCAGTGTATTGTTTTTGAAAGTGTTCAGTATGCATAGTGTCCTCTCCTAAGTGACTCTGTGCCCCAAAGCAAATTGTGTGTTAAAAAGATACGTAAGACGAAACGATGATTTTGAATTCATTGTATTAGGGTGAGTGTTGGCATTGTGTAAATTTTTGTAAACGACCCTGTAGGAAGGTTAGATTTTGTATCATGGTCTGGTTATCTATTTTCATCGTGTATCAAACTTGAATATAGTATTATTCAGATTTAATTTCAAGTTTTTTTTATAATTTACATTACATTATTTCTTTAGTCTTAATCTAAGGTTTATTCAGATTTAATATTTCAAGTCAAATTCATATATAATTTTCAGATTGTATCATTTTTGTCTTAATCTAAGTTTTGTTCAGACTTAATAATTCAAGTGATTTATTTTGTTATTATGTAAATTCTTTTCAAACAGTTGTAATGTATATAGAATATATTTATTTTTGTAAAGAG
>NC_090730.1:83877419-83889919 GCF_036898095.1 Palaemon carinicauda | reverse complement strand
TGTGTGTGTGTGTGTGTGTGTCTTATAGCATTTTATTTCTGACACACTGAACAAACACATATGTCTATCATAAAGTCACAAATGGGTTTAAATATTGAATTCATCCAGCTGCTTGATTACGCGCCAAAGGTAAAATTCATTTTATGACCAATACTTCTGCTTGGGCCAGGATTTGAGTCTATGCCTAAAAGCTGACAGAGAGCTTCGTAGTTGCCTTAGAACATTAAGCTATTAAGAAAACTATCTTGGTAGCTTAATGGACTACGTCAACTGCAACTGTCAGCTTTATATTTGCCCTGAAGTTAACAAAGTAGAGTAATCACACTTCATTAAAGTTTCTCTTGCTTGGTGGTACACTCGAGCACACTATTCTATCTTATTTTTTTCTTCCTCTTGTTTTTTTTTTTTTAAATGGTGCGTTGGGCAGGCTTAATAGAAGGGACATGGATGCGTGGTGGTTTATCAAGAGGTTGTCTTTTTCTTATCTGTTTATTTTTTCTTTTCACAACCATCCTTATTGTCCTTCCTTCATTCATTTGAAGTGGAAATTCTGGAGGGTATTTAGCCTTGCATTGTATATCGGATCCTCCATGTTGACCAGTTTTTCCGACCTTTTTTTTTCTATAGTCTATGGGTTTGATCAGTCACTTTATTTATATTTCTGTCCATATAGTTTTTGTTATCAATCTGGTTAATTTAGTCTTTAAGTATGATGTGCATTTTTTATTAGGCTACCATTAATTCTTATGCTGTCTCGAGACATTAAACTAAATTTGGGACCAGTACGTCCTAGATTTCTTCAATGTCGTCTACTGTATTGCAATATTCGTGGTCTTCAAGCAAATATTCAAGACCTTACAGTTACGTCCAGACAGTATGATATTCCTTTGTGCACAGAAACTTTGGTTTCTAATATGAGGCACTCATTTGAGCTCCTTATAACGGGTTTTAAGAATCCAATAATTCTGAAACGGGATGCCATCCCTAGGGCCAGGGGAATGATAGTGTATATTAGGACTGAGTACCCTGATTCTTATAAGTTCTGCTATGAATGTGAATATCATGAGATTCAGGTAATAAAAGTTTTTGGCAGGCATAACAACTTTTATTTGTGTTCGATCTACCGGAATCCAGACATGGATGATTCTATCTTCGATTATGTTCTTACCCATTATGGCTAAGATACAAGAAGATGATAGAAAGGCCTCTTTTGTCTTCTTTATTGATGGTTTCAATGCTCACTATTTGTTAATTTGTTCTCTTCAGTTATTTATTTCCTTATTTCCTTTCCTCACTAGGCTATTTTTTCCCTATTGGAGCCCCTGGGCTTATAGCATCTTGCTTTTCCAATTAGGGTTGTAGCTTGGATAGTAATAATAATAATAATAATAATAATATAGGAAGTGGTTAAATTCTTTTTCTCCTACCGATCGCCATGGCTTAAGAGCTTTTGACTTTGCCTCTGAAACAGTCTGTGAGCAAATCATAAGTGAAGCTACTCACAGGTCTGGTAACTGTTTTGACCTCATATACACCGACTCCCCTGGCGTTATAACAAGTAAGGTTGGTTCTCCAGTTGGGACATCTGATCATGCCTTCATTTCATTAGTAGTGAAGACTTGTAAGGACAGTAAGACAAGCGTCACTAAGATCAACTGATACTTTATTCAAATGTGCATGGAGTATATTACAAGGTGCGGACGGAAAGGTAGGATGGCGCTGGCGCCAAATCAGATTGAATTGCCCGCCAAAATATATGTTTTCTTACACTTACAAATATACGAATTATGAGTTAACAGAAACAAGTAATGAAATAATATAAATGTCAAAATGTAGCTCTGATAGAGCGGAATACATATACATGGGAAACCACGGTGTGGCGAAAGGAGAATTCACATAAATAAACAGTTTGTTGATTTTCTAGACAACGAAGGGAGCGGTGTCCTTACAAGTACTCCCCTCCCCCAAGACATCGGGCGGCGTAGAGGGCTGATGATCAATCTTCGTATCTTTTCGGGCGTCGGAGGGTTCCTCTTGCTTTTGAACGGAGGGGCGCGCCGGCGGTCGGCGTAAGGATCTCTTCCTCTTCTCGTCGTTTGATGATTTTTCTTTCGCTGGGCGCCTTGTTTTGAGGTGGAACTGGATCTGCCAGGTCCGGCGGAGGCGGTGTCGCTTCCTTCGAGAAACGCTGGTTTCACGCGGTCTATTGAGACCCAGTCCTCTTGGCCATGGACGTCGAGAAGGAAGGCTTTCGTTGTCTTCTTAATTACCCAGTAGGGGCCTCAATAAGGTCTAGTTAGTGGTTGTCGATGAGCGTCGACACGGACAAAAACGTACCGGCAGTCATCCATGTTTTTTTGGCTTGAAGTGCTTGGTTCTGTCCTGGTAAGTTTTGAGACATGGCCTGAACTTCCTGGCGATGTCCCTTAGGTGATCCAGCTGTGTGTCGTCGGTTGATGAGGGAAAGAATTCGCCAGGAACTGCGAGCGCCTCCCCGTAAATCTTTTCGGCGGGCGAAGGTTCGCCTTCTGCGCGAGGGGCGGTGCGAAGGTCGAGGAGTACCCAAGGAAGTCGTGATTTCCAGTCCCCGTCAGTGCAGCTCGCCATCAGGGACGCCTTGAGGGCGCGGTGAGTTCTTTCGACCATGCCGTTTGCCGCGGGCTTGTATACCCTAGTGCTGTGGAGCGTCGTCCCCATCAGGTTCGCCAAAGCGAGCCATATTTCTGAGAGGAAAGCGGGGCCTCTGTCTGTCGTGATGTCGTCAGGAACGTCAAACCTGCTCACCCAGCTTGACAGGAGGGCTTCGGCTCATGCTTGAGTCGTAGCTTCGGTCATCGGCGATGCCTCCAACCACCTCGTGGAGCGATCGATGATCGTAAGCAGGTAGCGAGCAGATCCAGAAGGGGGCAACGGTCCCACGACGTAGATGTGTATGTGACCGAAACGTCTTTTTGGCTGGGGAAAATCGCCTACCCCCGATTCGGTGTGACGGCTGACTTTGATTGACTGGCAGTTGATGCATGACTTTGCCCATTCCCAGGTGTCCTTTTTTATCCCTGGCCAGACGAACTTTTCAGACAGAAGGCGAGCGGTTGTGCGTCCTGAGGGGTGTGAAAGTCCATGGATGATATCGAATATTTTCCTTCTGCAGGAGGCTGGTATCCAGGGACGTGGGCGGCCGGTGCTGGTGTCGCAAAGAATAGTTACTCCTGCGGGTCCGAGGGGAATCGCACTTATCTTGAGAGCAGATGGCCTCGTCAGGTGCTCCTGTGCTTCTCGGTCGGTGCGTTGTTCGGTTGCGAGATTGGCGTAGTCGTTACCCAGGTGGATTGCGTCAATTTCAATCCTTAAAAGGGCGTCCGCGACTGGGTTTTTCTTTCCTGGGACGTAACGTATGGTGCACCCGAATTCGGCGATTGTTGCGAGATGACGTTGTTGTCGGGAGGACCATGCGTCTGTCGATTTCGTGAAAGTGTGTACGAGGGGTTGATGGTCCGTCGCAAATGTGAAGGGAGTGCCCTCCAAGATGTGCCTGAAGTGGCGGACGGCGAGGTAGACGGCGAGGATTTCCCTATCGAAAGTGCTGTATCTTGTTTCGGCGGGTTTCAATTTCTTGCTGAAGAAAGCCAGCAGTCGAGGAGAACCATCGACGAGTTGCTCCAGCACAGCCCCACAGGCGACGTTGCTGGTGTCGGTCGTTAGTAGCAGGGGCGCGTTGTCGTCGATATGAGCCAGGGTGGTGGCATTCGCGAGGGCATCCTTCGTCCGGGTGAATGTCTGTTGCTGGGGCAAACCCCACTCGAGTTTTTTTGCTTTTCCTTTCAGGACGTTGTCGAGGGGTGACAGGGTTTGTGCGATGTTGGGGATGAAGCGCCTGTAGTAATTGACCATCCCCAGGAACTCCTGAAGTTGGCGGATGGTCGTAGGTATCGGGAACTTTCTGATGGCATCGACCTTGGTTGTCATGGGTTTTACACCGCACGAGGATACGCGGTGACCAAGGAAATCCACTCCTTCCGCACTGAACGTGCATTTGTCGAAACGTTCGACCAGGCCGTTCTCCTGTAGGCGTTTGAGGACGGTGCGGAAGTGCCTCCGGTGTTCCTCCTTGGTTTTCGAGAATATCAAGATGTCGTCGACGTAGCAGACGCAGAAAGGTAGGTCACCCAGAATGCTATCCATTAGTCGTTGGAAGGTCGCCTCGGCGTTGCGTAGACCGAAGGTTGAGTATGCGAAGGTGTAGGATCCAAACGGCGTTACAATGGCAGTTTTCGGGATGTCTTCCGGAAATACGGGGACCTGGAAATAAGACTTGAGGAGATCCACCTTGGTAAAATACTTCGCGCCGTGCAACGCGTTCGTTAGGTCCTGCATGTTGGGCAGCGGGTAGTGATCGGGTGTTGTGATGAGGTTGAGGCACCTGTAGTCACCGCAAGGTCTCCAGGACCCGTCCGGCTTTTTTACCATGTGTAGGGGCGATGGCCAGGGTCTCGATGCTTTCTTACAGATACCCATGCGTTCCATGTCCTCGAAGGCGCGTTTGGCATCCTTCAGTTTCTGGGGCGGGAGGCGGCGGAATTTGGCGTGAGTGGGAGGTCCTGTCGTTGTGATGTGGTGGTAGATCCCGTGCTTGGATGGGGAACCTGGTGAGTGTTGGAGCTCGGGCTTGAAAACCTCGGGAAATTCTCATAGGAGGTCGGCGTATGGGTGTGTCGTTACGGTGGATACGGACATTGTTGCAGGGCCGTATTTTAGGGCGCGGGACTGGCAGGTTCCCGTGTCGATAAGACGTTTGTTAGCGACATCGACGAGGAGTCCGTGGTGGGCAAGGAAATCCGCACCGAGGAGGGGGCGATTGACGTCAGCGATAGCGAAGGGCCAAGAATACGAACGGACCATGATAGATATCTTGAGGGTCTTGATCCCATAGCACCGTATGGGAGATCCGTTGGCGGCGATGAGTGAGGGAGAGTTTTTGTCGAGACCACGGTCTAGGTTGGACTTGGAAGGTGGGAACGTTGACTGCATTGCGCCGGTGTCTACCATGAGTCTACGGTTGGAAATGGTATCGAGGATATAGAAACCATTCTTGTTTTGGTTAACTGCAGCTGGGATGGTGGCAGGTGGATGCTTCTGGCGTCATCTTCTTGGGAAACTGCATGGTGCTCTACATTTCTTGGCGTCGCTGACGAACTGTTGGTGGTAGAAGCACCATGCTGGGTTAGTCCTAGGGTTCGGTCGTGTTGGTTGCGGCGGTTTCTTTCTTGATAGAACGTTGATCTCATCATCCTCAAGGGCCGTTGCCGAGGAGTCTATGGAAGAGCAGCTGCTGAAGGAAGAGAATGAAAGCGGTGTTGACGATGATGCTCCGAGGCGAGATGCTTTGGAGGCCTCGTGGAGCTTCTGAGCCTTCGACAGGAGTTCGTTCATCGGGAGCGTGTTGGCGTCTGTCAATTTGGCCCTTACGTCCTGTGGTAGGCGTCGAAGAAAGATCTCGCGAGATAAGCTAATCTCACGTTGTCGGCCGTTGCTGTCTGTTTCGGGGAGCATAAGCAGGCCGGATAACTCATCCCACGCCTCGACAGGAGAGGTGTCACCCATGGGCTTGCCGGCGAGGTCCAGGACTTTCTGTGCCCTTGCTGAGACGGAGAGGGAGTAGATACCGATGAGCTTCGTTCTCAGGTCGTCGTATGAAACTTGGCCGGCCTGTGCGTCGAGCCATGGGGAAATCTTTTCGAAGACCTCTTCAGGTATGGAGGTGAAAACGATGTCAGCCTTGGTGCAGGAGTCGCTGAGTCTAGTGACGCGGAAGAGTATTTCTGCTCTCAGGAACCAGGAAGCGGTGTTGTGTTGAGAAAAGGGCGGTAGTTTGACTTTGGGCGTGGAGGCGAGGCCGTTGGGTGCGATGGCCGTGTTGCTTCCTGCATCATGGCCAGACGACGAGTCGGCGAAGTGGTGGGAAGTTGATATGTCGGTTAAGCTCATCCTACTGCCTTACATGCACCGAAGTGTGGGAGAACCAAAGGCGGGCTCACGCCTAAGGTAACGGAGTATAGAGAAGGTAGCACGGCCGTAATAAATCCGTTAATGGCAAAGCCAAAACCGCTGATGCTACTATCAACTCCGGGGTCACCAGTTGTAAGGACAGTGAGACAAGCGTCACCAAGATCAACTGATACTTTATTCAAATGTGCATGGGAGTATATTACAAGGTGCGGACAGAAAGGTAGGATGGCGCTGGCGCCAAATCAGATTGAATTGCCCGCTAAAATATATGTGTTTTCTTACACTTACAAATATACGAATTATGAGTTAACAGAAACATGTAATGAAATAATATATATGTCAAAATGTAGCTCTGATAGAGCGGAATACATATACATGGGAAACCACGGTGTGGCGAAAGGAGAATTCAAATACACAAACAGTTTTTTGATTTTCTAGACAACGAAGGGAGCAGTGTCCTTACAGACTGAATAACCTGTCTATGATGTATCTCACTCATGTGAGATTTATATGAAATGTCAAGCAGACTGGAATGGGATTTGGCATGATTTTTTGGGCTTGAATTGATAACAATTGTAAAGTAATGATGATTATGTTGTCCCTTTGAATGAGAATCTAGTCAACACAATTGATAGGCATATCCCTTCTCGTGTGTCAAGGTACCAAGTGAAGAACAAACCATGGTTCAATGATGATGGTAGACGTGCTTATATGAAGAAGCAGGAGGCCTATCATCTTTGAAAGGGTAAAGGATATCAGAGATGACTTAGAATAGCTATACTCGCTCAGAGCTTTTGCTCAGAAATTTTATGCTTCAACTGAAAAAGAATACAATTTAAGCATAAAAGAAACCCTTTCTGGTACAAACCAGGAACATAAGTGGTGGACTACCCTTAAATCTGCACTATTTGGTGTAGATGCAACAGTTCCTCCTTTACTTAAACCAGATGGCTCTGTCACTCACTGTCCAAAGGAAAAGGCAACACTTTTGGCTGATGTATTTGACAGTAAGCAGATCAATGAGAAATTTGATCTTCCGCATTCCTGTTTTACTTGGGCTAAACTCACTAATTTATCTCTTCGATATCGTGAAATTAAAGCTCTGTTGATGGACCTTGTTGCTTATAAAGCTGTAGACACAAATGGTATTTCTCCTTTGTTTTCTAAAAAGACTACAGATTTCTTAGCTCCAAAGTTATCTGTTATTTTGCGCAAGTTAGCAAGAAGAGGCGCTTTTAGCACTTCGTGGAGAATTGTTAATGTTAACCCACTGTAAATGTGATTGCGGCAGCTTAAGTCCAACTGATTACCGCTCAATAACCATAACTCACATATTACCTAAAGTTTTTGAACGTCTTTTGGCAAAACGTCTTAGTAGGTTTGCGGAAGGTAATCATCTGTTCCCTAGTTTGCAATTTGGTTTTCATAAAGACCTTGGAGCACGTGATATCCTTTTCAAAATTCCCAATGCTGTACAGACATCCCTTGATTGTGGTCAGGAAGCTCGTATGATTGGAATTGATTTTAGTGCTGCCTTTGACCGTGTTAATCACAAGCCCCTTGTTTCCAAACTCAAACAGTTGGGAGTGGGTGGGTCGTTTCCTAGCATTATTATTGAATTTTTAAGTGATAGATTGCAAAGAGTTGTTGTTGATGGTACCATAGTGAGTATAGGAATGTGATATCTGGTGTTCCTCAGGGTATTGTTCTTGGTCCATTACTTTTCATACTATACAGTATACACATGACATGTGGTTTGGCCCAGAAAACAAACTTGTTGCATATGCAGATGATGCTACACTCTTTGCATCAATTCCATCTCCTAAGTGCAGATCTGTAGTTTCTGAACCCTAAATAGATATCTGCCTAAAATTTGTGCATGGGGCAAATTACGGGGCATGAAGTTGAATCCTAACAAAACTCAAATTATGATTGTAAGTAGGTCAAGAACAGTGATTTCTCAGCATCCGGATCTCAGCATTGATAACGTTCCTTTAACTCTGTATAACTCTTTAAAAAATTTAGGTGTGATTCTCGACAGCAAATTTACTTTTGAGAAACACATTAGGGCCGTGTCTTCTTAAATTGCACACACAAAAAATGGTTAATTGAGAAAGTCCTTAAGATTCTCGGTGATCAATCACTTCTGAAGAAGTGTTTTAATTCTTTCATTCTACCTGGCTTCGAGTATTTTTCTCCTGTGTGGTCTTCAGCTGCTGATTCTCATCTTAATTTCTTGGGCCGGAACTTACGGTCTATTAAATTTCTTACTCCTGATGTATATATTAATCTCTGGCGCCGTCGTTCAATTAGTTCGTTATGCATGTTGTATAAGATTTTTCATAATTCTAATCATCCTTTATATTCAGATCTTCCCGGACAGTTCAATCCTGTTTGTAATACTAGACATGCAGTTAATTCTAACAGCCAGGCCTTCTCCATCATGAGGCTCTATACTACACAGTATTCTAGAAGTTTTATTCCAGCTGTGACCAAGTTGTGGAATGATCTTCCTAATCGGGCAGTTGAATCGATAGAACTTCAAAAGTTCAAAGTTGCAGCAATTGTTTTTGTGTTGAACAGGCTGACATAAGTCTTTTATAGTTTATATATGAAATATCTGTTTTGATGTTGTTACTGTTTTTAGAATATTTTATTTTAATTGATCATTATTTCTCATCTTGTTTATCTATTTCCTTATTTCCTTTCCTCACTGGGCTATTTTTCCTTGTTGGAGCCCTTAGGCTTATAGTATATTACTTTTCCAACTAGGATTGTAGCTTAGCTAGTAATAATAATAATAATAATAATAATAATAATGATAATAATAATAATAATATGATTTGTTTTACTTCATCACTTGTTAAGAAGTACTTGTACCTTTTAGGAAAATTCTGACTGTCTTAAAAGATGACATACCACACGTTTCTTTTACAATAAGTTAAGTTAACTGTTATTTTCATAATTGCCATCATCATATCTAGGTAAACCTATTAGATAATCATTTATTGGCTAAGCAAGTTCTTGAAAAATAAAATGTCATGTTAAAAAGACTTTTTAAGATCGAAAAATAAGAGATGCTGGAAGAAATATTCATATTTGGTTTCACTTCCTGCTCTCCATGCACCTTCACTCAAGGCTCACCAGTATCACATCAATCCCTACTATGCATCTCTAACTTGCATACACTCTGGTGTTTTAGGGATATAAATGCACATCCTTTCCAGCACCTCTTCATATCATCTATCCAACCCTTCACAAGTTCTCCCCTCCTTCCTAATACTTCTTAATTTACACATTTCACCAATCTCTCATCTTTCATTCATTGAGTATAATAACATCCAAAAATACTAATCCAATTTTCAGGCTACTTTATATTTTAATATGGACATTGGAAAATGAAAGCAGCTGACTTGTATAGGCATAGGAGAAAAGAATGTAGTCAGAATAGATGAAGGCAGTATATTAGCTGAGTCATCTATAATAGTTGGTAAGCCCCTCCTTGGGTGTGGATAAGCCAGGAAGGAAAATTAAAAAAATGGGCTATTTTGTCAATTCCCGTTTATGAAGAAGTACAGATGTTCAATCCTAATGAAAGAAAGGAAGTTTAAAGCCGATGATTTAGCTGTAGGGTTCCATATTATTCAGAGAGGCTATGAATTTAGCTAGAAGCGGCAAAAATGTAAGGTATCCATAGCTGTTTAAACTATCACTTTATAGAGTGAGGTGATTGATCAGAATGATGGAAGCAGATAGAGATAAAATGTTGTGAGATAAGATTGGCTGTGAATAAAGTGTAGAATGCCTGATGGCAACATGTGATATTATACAGATTGGGAACAGTGAAGAGAAACTGCCGAAATAAATGAACCTTTTAAAGTACTTGCTTAAAGAGAAAAAAAAATAGTAAAAGTGAGAAAGATAAAGATTATATTGGTAAATGGTGACAAGTAAGGAGCAGCAATCAAAGTTGATATGGACAGTGCGAGAATTGAAGCAGTAGATTTGTATTTACATTTGAAGGGAAATATTGCAAATGATGGTAGGCTGAGATTAGTGGCAATCAATATAATAGGAAACTAAAGTAGAAGGAAATCATGTGTCAGTTGGAGACTAGTTGAAATGTATGATGGAAATGTTGAACTCTTTCTTCAATGTAAATTAAGTGTGAATGTTGAATGCGGCTGCATGAAAAAAAAAAAAAAAAAAAAAAAAAAAAAAAAAAAAAAAAAAAAAAAAAATACAACTGTAAAGATGAATTGGTCACATAGCAAATGTAGCGTATTAAGGTTTAGAGAGACAAGATGCATGGAGAAAAGCAGATTGATAGAAGGATGAAAAGAAAGATTATGTTTGTCTAGGTGATTCAGTCATGTGGGGTGGAAGGCATCATGAGAGCTCGATATATGAAGTGAAAGACCTAATGAAAAGTAAGGATTAAAACAAAAGAGTAGGCTAAACGGCACAGTGTATGTGGGAGGTTCATTACACTGCTTATGAGGTTTTATGTAGGTCTTTGATGTGAGGAATGTTTTTGGCCACTTAAAAATAACGGTAATTTTAATAGGATATTCTCCGTGTGAATGTACTGTTCTCAGCCGTGTTACAGTAAAATACAGGTGACCGTAATTTTACCATACTTTGTTCTTACATTTCAGGGGTTGGTAACCGTAATATCACTCCTTTACGTCAATATAACCGTTTTTAAAACGGTAGAGATCCTGGAATAAATGTTGCTAGGCATTTACCGTTTTCTTAATGCAAATTTTTAACAGTTAACGAAATGGTAGCTAAATTTTTATGTACTTGCATACAGGTGCACTAAAAATCGAAACCACTCTCCCTTTTCGTGCCTTTTCCAAAATGGGCTGAACTCGTCCCAGAACGACCACGCCTAGCATCATGAATTTATGCTCTTAATTTTCTTTTCTCTTCCGCCCTCCATTCCTTCCCCCTTCACTCAAGGATTTTCCTTTGTGCTGGCAGCAACTTGGTTTCAAGTCTTGACAAAGGGGTGGGACTTCATTTAACACGATTGGCATGTACCCCATTAACCTTAATTGTCTTTTTAACACTGGTAATGAAAACTCCTTAGAGCTACTTTTCTTGGGAATTTACCTATGGGTAAATTGATTTGCATTACGTTAGCTCCAACTATATTGCAATCAAGAACTTACTGTTGACATTTCCTGAAATAAAGACTCGTGATTTTGAGGTCTCTCGGAGTTTAGCGTTTATCAAAGAGAAAAATAAGAATATGAATGAAGAAGAGAAGGTTTAATGAAACAGGAGGGAAGGTAAATTAATAAGATATCAGAAAAGAAGAATAAAACTAATCTATAAAAGACCTACCACATTTAATATTCAGAATCAAATCAATCATTAATACAAATCTCATCAATGGCGAAAATTTCATCAACTAAACTTAGTGATAAAACCTTCGAGAAATGGATAACCCTTTCATAATATTCATAATTTGGTAGTTTTAAAGGACCAATGATTATTTCTTCAAGCAAATAAGGATTTGATGTTTCTGAATTCCATATCTGTATTTTCAAACATTTTGAGATATTTCATAAAAAAGAAGGCTAGTTTGACAAGACCATTATTCCGATTAAAATTTTCAATTTTATTAATAAATGTCGACAAAATACTTTCATTATGATTTTCAGTATTTTACAATTGATTATGTAATAGTAGTTGACATATTTGCTTTCTTAAGGAAAATTAAGTATATCTTACAAGTTTATGTACATGTATGTCAATACATAGATGGAAAAGAAGAATAACAGAATTGACCATTAGAGATTGCAAACAAAGCAAGGGATAGAGGAGGAGAGGAAGGAATGACGAACTAAGAAAAATTTGCGAGTATAAAATATCATAGAAAGATCATAAACAGACAAAAACGGAAAGACATGTCTGAGTCCTTTGTCCTGCAGTGGACTAGTTACAGCTGATGATATATATATATATATATATATATATATATATATATATATATATATATATATATATATATATATATATATATATATATATATATATATATATATATATATTATATATAATGTATATATATATATATATATATATATATATATATATATATATATATATATATATATATATCATCAGCAGCTGTAACTAGTCCACTGCAGGACAATAATATATATATGTATATATATATATATATATATATATATATATATATATATATATGTGTGTGTGTGTGTGTGTGTGTGTGTGCATGTGTGTGTGGTGTATATATATATATATATATATATATATATACATATATATATATATATATATATATATATATATATATATATATATATATATATATATATCATTACTTGCTT
This sequence comes from Palaemon carinicauda, assembly GCF_036898095.1. Taxonomy (NCBI): domain Eukaryota; kingdom Metazoa; phylum Arthropoda; class Malacostraca; order Decapoda; family Palaemonidae; genus Palaemon; species Palaemon carinicauda. The sequence goes on along the minus strand of NC_090730.1, from coordinate 83,877,548 downwards.
AGCGATAACCTTGGAAAAGCAAGATGATATACGCCCAAGGGCTCCAACACGGAAAATAGCCTAGGGAAGAAAGGAAATAAGGAAATGCATAAACTGCATGAGAAGAAATTAACAATTAAAATGAAACAT
>NC_090730.1:83752419-83872419 GCF_036898095.1 Palaemon carinicauda | reverse complement strand
GTATTCAAAAAATATCTTAAATTTTCGTATTTATATATCAAAAGAATCTAAAATTTTCATTTATCAATTTTTGTGGAATGTTTTCTGAATTTCCAAATATTTTTCCTCCATTTTTCACCACCATAACCTTTATATTAAAGTGTAGTTCCAAAACTTGAATCTGTATTGGTGAATGGTATTCAAGGTATCACAGTATATGTATTTGCTGAAATTAGAACAATTGTTTATCCTTTTACAACCTTGATCACCGTCATGCACAATAAGATTTGAGATATGACAAGTTTCGGGAATAAAAATATATGACCTATCCCTAGCCCAATCCTTCATCCAAGTATCATCTAAATCACGTATGATCTGTATACTATCCAGGTAACTACATGGAAAGCAATATAATGCCCCGTTAACCTTAGCTCAGCTACCCCATGCAGGCACACCTTGTCAAATCAGGTGTGGCATTCTAACTAAACATCTACTGTATGTTAAACTACATGTAATTTACAGTAGCAAATTGATGTGGGGATTATTAGAAAGTATTTGAGACATCTAATTATTTAGGTACACTAAATAACAATTCAGCTGATACTAAACCCCATTCTGAATTTCACAGCAGCAGTGTCATCCAGTGTGCCCTGGTTGTGCGTTAACATCCACTCTTTTGGTACAAAGAAAACAGTGAGAAAGTCCATGGTTCAATTTTTTATTCTACAAAGGGACAAATGTTTGACTTGACACCAAGATCAATCAAATAGGAACATTATTTTTTATTTTATTGCGAAATGCAATATTCCTGTATATTCTATGGCAGCCATCTTAAAAATGGTCACCATCTGGAAAGTTTTAGTGGCTTATGTGCTTTACCAAAAGAGAAATTCACAAGAAGTAGGTTTCCCAATTTTGGTGCTTGTTTCTGGAAGTGGAAGAGTCACATGGAAAAAAATCTTTTGGTCCACTATAGGTATAACATGATTTACAACTAGAAAAATCTTCCGCTTATGAGCGGGTAGTACAGAAGGAATAAAGTGGCTAAAAAAAAAAATAAATAAATAAATAAAAAAAAAAAAAAAACTCCGGGTTACGACAAAAATTGGACAAAAAGAACACGGACTGTACTGTTAATTGCATCAGAGGAAAGTTGGTTAGGAGCAAACAAAAGTGGCAGTGAATAAAGGGGTAAAGGGGCCCATAAAGACTTCGTTAACAGTTTTGATAATACAGTAGTAACTTCAGATTACCAAGGTTAAGAAAATATTTAAGATACTTAGGTAGGATATTAATATCCATACAAACCGTGACTGCAAAGAAAAATTGGTTTTTATAAACACCAATATTAGAAAATTATCTCTGATCTTCATTTTTTCTTGTTTCGTATAATATTCTATCTTTCGAAAACCTGGTCTTTACAATGATAATATATTACTTACCCTTTCGACTTGTACCTAAGAAATCAACAGAGTACTAGCAATCACCAAATTAGGTGATATCGATATCAAAAAGTCAATTATCTTTTCAAAAAGCAAGTTTTGTATAGAGAATACATGTTATAAGAGACTTTGTTAAATTAACAAATCCCAAACTCTGTACATTCTCTCTTACTTTCCATTTTTTTTTTTTTTAAATGGAACGTTTTATTTTCTAGTAAGAAAACAAATTTAAGTAATGTATAGTACAGGCATTGCATGAATGCGATTTAATACTGTAACTGTAAGCATTGAACAAAAAAAGAACCTTTTACTTTTAACTGTTATGGATATAGAAGCGTCACTTAACCTGCAATATCAACCTGAGGGTTAGAGACACTTCATTTCACTTTAAGTTAAACAAAGCAGAAATCAATTCATAAACAGAGTTGGTAGAAAGGTGTGGCAGGCAATTAGAGGGTGGGGTCTGTGCACTCTGGAGCTGTCGTCCAATCTATTCCTGGGTCAAGGCTTCAAGGTTATGCACATGTTAAAATACGTATTGTGTCGTATTTTGGTCGGTTTTTTAATGATGCGTATCGCTTCAGATGCATTTCTCTGACAACCACAAATCTTGCTCGAGAAATTTTAGATTAGTGAAGGGCACAATTAAATGGTTTTCAGGAATCTTAGTTCATTTGCGGCAGTAAATTGATAGCAGAGAGAGAGAGAGAGAGAGAGAGAGAGAGAGAGAGAGAGAGAGAGAGAGAGAGAGAGAGAGAGAGAGCCACTTTGTTTGGTGGGGAAATTACACTGCTAAAAGCAAAAGGACACTAAACGAATAGCTACAAAAATAAATGAAAAATAGATGCTTGAATAAATTCCAACTTAATTTCAATTGTGTTAAAATAAGTGATTGAAATCCACTCAATCTTCAAATGAAATAATTCGCGTTTATTTTTTTGTATAAAAAGAACATGAATGCTGCATCACCAAAAACAAAAACTAGCAAGATCAAAAGAATGTTACAAACTAGACTATACACAACCATGCATAATGTCATCATCCAATATTGAAATAATAGACTTCTAAAATGAATCTTTCAAATTCGTATACAAATAAGAAAATCTATCAAACACAAAATAGAACACATCGTCTATAAATGAATAAAAATATTAGACGTCACGATGATAAAAAAAAAAAATAAATGTAATGAGGTAAAATTAACCATTATTAAGAGAAAAGTGCAACTGAATCTTTTCTTATCTCTTATACTTTTTCTCTACTTAATTTTCAAAACCCTTCATCTCGGCCCTAACACCCGTCACTGGGGCCTGGATGCCCTGGAGTTGCAGGATGATGGAAAAGAAGATGCTGGAGTGGAGGTAAATTAGAAGACTAAGAAGTGAGCACAGCTGGGGGAAGAAATGACGCTACAGACATTTAAAAAGTTTATCTCCAACATGGCCAGTATTCGAACCTACGCCATTTGAGTTCTTAAATGACTTATGGATAAATGGATGTCACAGTTGTTGCTGTGAGGAAACCCCCCAAAGACTTAGTTAATTAATTTACATAATGAATATATATATGAACAATATTTCCAACCTACATCTTCCAAATTCAAAGCTTAATAGAGTTGTAGTGGTGGCACTTCCACTTTTAGGGTCAAACTATTTTGTAAAATTCATTTTCAAACCCCGTCATAACCTACATTTTCCAAATACTTTATAACTTTCATTTTCGAAACATTTTACAACTTTAATTTTCCAACCTCATTATAACCTTTAGTTTCAAACCACTTTATAATTCTTATTATCACACCACTTAGAACTTTCATTTCCATTACACTTTATAACCTTCATTTTCAAAACGTTTTATAACCTTCATTTTCAAAACCCAATAATCTTCACTTTCAAACATTTTCAACCTTTATTTCTTAAACAAATTATAACCTTTATTTTAAAACCACTTTATAATAGTTGTTTTCAAAACACTTAATCATCTTCATTTTCAAACTAGTTTTATTCATTTCATAACACTTTTTAACCTTCATTCTAAAAACCCTTTATAACCTTTGTTTTCAAACCTTTTTATAACCTTGATTTTCAAAACACAATAATCTTCCCTTCAAACACTTTCAACCTTCCTTTTCTAAACACTTTATAATCTTCATTTTCAAGACACTTTATAACCTTCATTTTTAAAACATTTATAACCTTTATTTTCTAAACACTTTATAATCTTCATTTTCAAAACACCTCATAACCTTCATTTTCAAGACACTATATACATTTTGTTTTCAAACCACTTTATAACCTTAATTTTCAAAACCTTTTTTTTATCTTGATTTTTAAACCACTTTAAAACCTTCATTTTCAAGCCCCTTTATGACTATTTTCAAAGTAGTTTGTAACCTTGATTTTCAAACCACTTTATATCATTTATTTTCAAAACACTATATACTTTCCATTTTCTGATAACTTTATAACCATCATTTCCAAACTCCTTTATAACTATTTTCAAAACTCTATAAACTCTTCATTTTCAAACCACTTCATTCCCTTCCTTATCAAGATACCATATTCTCTTCATTTTCAAACCACTTTATAATTCTAATTTTCAAAATATTATATATAGGCTACACTCTCCATTTCAAAAAACTCTATAACCTTCATTTTCAAAATACTAAATACTCTTCATTTTCAAACCACTTTAAAACTTTCATTTTTAAGACACTATATACTCTCCATTTACAAGCCACTTTATAATCTTAGTTTTCAAAATACTACACGCTCTTCATTTCAAACCACTTTATAACTATCATTTTCAAAACACTATATACTCTTTATTTTCAAACCCTCAATTTCAAAACAATGTATACTCTTCATTTTCAAACCACTTTATAACCTTCATTTTGAAAACACTATATACTCTTCATTTTCGAGTTACTTTATAACCTCCATTTTCAAACTACTTTAAAGGTAGTAGGTTGGCCAGGGCACCAGCCACCCGATGATATATTACCACTAGAGAGTTACTGGGTCTTTTCACTGGCCAGGTAGTATTACATTAGATCCTTTTCTCTGGTTACGGCTAATTTTGTCTTTACCCACACATACACCGAATAGCCTGCCCTATTCTTTCCACATTCTCCTCTGTTCTGACAACCCTGATATTACCAAACAATTCTTCTTCGCTCAAGGGCTAACTACTGCTATGTAATTGTTCAGTGGTTACTTTCCTTTTGGTAAAGATAGAAGAGATTCTTTAGGTATGGTAAGCAGCTTTTTTAGGAGGACACTCCAAAATCAAACCCTTGTTATCTAGTCTTAGGTAGTGCCATAGTCTCTGTACCATGACCTTTCACTGTCTTGAATTAGATTTCTCTTGCTTGAGGGTACACTCGGGCACACTGTTCTATCGTATTTCTCTTCCAATTGTTTTCTAAGTTTTATAGTTTTTATATGAACAATCTTAAAATAAAATTATCTTAGAATATTTCATGTTGATTGTTTATTACTTCTCTTTTAGTTTATTTATTTCCCTGTTTCCATTCCTCACGGCTATTTTTCCCTGTCGGAGCCCCTGGGCCTATAGCATCTTGCTTTTCTAACTATGGTTATAGCTAATAATAATAATAATAATAATAATAATAATAATAATAATAATAATAATAATAATAATAATAATAATAATAATAATAATAATAATAATAATAATAATAATAATAATAACCTTCATTTTCAAACCCCTTCATAACCGTTGATAAGAGATAATATCAGAGAATTGGCAAATTCGAAGCAAAGGTAACGTGACAGAGCAAAAAAGACGAGACAATTAATTTCCATAATTTCCACTACTTTTGTTATAAGTCAGGATTAAAGAACTTTATCATAGCTCTAATAATTACTATTGATTCTAAAAGCACAATCTAGTTCTTCTATACGGCTAAATAACTTCAAAGAGCCGCAAGTTATTTCTTAGCTTGCAGTTTGCCTCAAAGATTTGCCATATAAGTATTATCTTCACCCCCACACCCGAGAAGCTTCTAAACTACACAATGTCCCGTAATCATCCAACTTTTCATAGATTTTCCTGTGATTAAAGAACGTCTATATTCTAATAATGATAACCTGTAATATAAACAAAACATACAAATTTTAGGATTTTTTTTCATGCAAACCCATAATCAAATAATTTAATTGACTTACGTATTAATTTATTAATAGTATACTTAATAGTATATTCGGTAAATCTGCTTAACAGAGTAGAGGGTGCTTGAGCGTTATTTGCATTTTTTTCTTCTTTATTTTTACAAAAGATAAAATGTCCCTCCTTTACAAAATTATCCAGACGTTCGGCAATGATTGCCATTTTCTTGGCTAAAATAAATGTTTTGATAAACTGTATACCGATTGGTTAGTTTGGGTTCTACCCTATTTGGGTGAATAGTGACACCACAATCGGTACATATAAGAACCTGGTTTATATGGGATAGAATTTAAGAATTTGGGACACATGGCTGCTAGGCGCTGGAGCTTTGGAGGTCAATCAGCGTTTAGGTGAAATATTTACCAGTTGATTAACTTCAGCATTTCGTGGTTTAGTATTTAAACTAAAACATTGTTATATATTAAACATAATAATACTTTAGAAGCATTAAACTCCCATTACAAAGAAAAATATATATTTGTCACTGAATATCTAATTTAGTTTCCCTTAAAACTATGCAGGCTCTTTGCTGAATAAATACATTTTCTATAATGAAAGATTTTTAAAAGAAAACTTCTTTTAGTAAATAATTCAATGGGATACTAAAGAAAAGTTGTAAGTAAAGTAAAATTAAGCTTTAAAAGGTGCTATAAAACCAAAATGAAAATGGACAACAAAGAAAGACAGGAACCATGTCAAAATAAAAGATCGTAAGAAACGAGAATATGGAGACCTCCTTAGAAGAGAAAGTTGAAATGGAACCAGCCGATTGCAACGGGACAGTAACATGCAGTTTGGAATCGCCAGCAACTATTGTAAGTGTTGGTACCACATTGGTTGTATTAAAATTGGCAAAAAAAAATATAAATTACTGCAGACCAACGAGAATCTCTTTTAGTTTTATAAAGGATGCAGGGGATCACATAGGATTATGAAGGTAGAGTATATAAAGTTGAAAGACATTAGTGATATGTTAATGGATAGGCTAGAGGTACTAATACAGGAAATGATAGAAATAAAGGATGCAATAAGCGTGAAAAAATTTAGGAAAATTAGCAAACGTGCCAGTAGAAGACATTAAGGAAGAAGTTAGAGAAGAGGTTAAAGAAATAAGGGAAAGGGGGGAAAAGGAAAAACACTCTGGTAATATACAATGTTGTGGAATGCACGGAGGAAAGCACAGATGACTTGAAAGACAACGTAAGGATAAGGCTAGGTATAAACGGCTGTTCAAAGATAACATAGGAGTAACTGACTTTGAAATATATGAAACAAGTAGGTTGGGTAAATTAGAAATGGGAATAGGCCTACTGATAGCTAAGACACTAGAAACCAAAGAAGCAACCCGAACCCAATATAAGTAAAGATGAAAAGTGAAAGGAAAAAGTGGGCAATAATAGGAAAGCCTGAAAATCTAAAAAATTAATAGGAAGCAAGGGAGAGTAAAATATTCATAGCATCAGTCCCAACATTGAGAGAGAGAGAGAGAGAGAGAGAGAGAGAGAGAGAGAGAGAGAGAGAGAGAGAGAGAGAGAGAGAGAGAGAGAGAGAGAGAGAGAGAGAGAGAGAGAGAGAGAGGTGCCTAAGGAAAGAACTACAAACAAAGAGACAAAAAGATGAAGATGGGTGGTACATAATGAAAAATTACGCAAGGGACACTTTTCGCCAGGGCACACTGTACGGGGTACAAGGAAAGAGGAAAAACATAACAACAAAATAAAAGAAAACTTTAAAATTTATCTGTTGAATATGCAATGTTTAACCACACAAAAACTTATGGAAGTTATGAATGAATTCAACAGTAGAAGTAAACATTTTGCTTAACAGAAACACACCAAAAGATAGGTAGATTAAACTTTAGTAAGGGTGTTAGAAAAGGAAAAAAAAAAAGAAAATAAAAAGAAAAAAAAATGAGGACTATGAATGATAAGAAAATGGGGGTTTAATGATACTTTATAGAAATATTGATAGTTTAAAATCTGAAATTATAGACACTAAAAGTAAAGACCTAATCTATGTTAAGTGTAGTACATACAATTATACCTTTGAATTATTATCGGTGTATTTTACAACAGGAAACACCGAAGAAGACAAAAATAGGGACAAAACAATAAGACAGGAATGTGAGAAAATTATGAGAAATATGAACGAAATAGAGGCAATAATTACATTTTAGTTTCTTTTTTATTTTGTATGCCAGATGTTTAGAGTTAGGATTATCTTTGTCCCCTGGAGTTGCAAGATTTCTCCTTGTATTCTAAATAAGTGTATTGCTTAAAACTCACAAGTCACAAGTATTTCAAGCCTGTCCTAAATGAGAGTTGGCACCTCAAGACCATTGGCCTACGCATCAAGATACACTTTTTGGGGGGAAGGAAGGAGGACACAGCTGACCTGAACTCGACCTCACAAACTTACCGGCCATGTTACTAAGCGGAGCCGCCAAGCCAGGCTCCAGGGTCAACCTCGTGCTCCCACTCTCCATCACTACCCTGTCCCCTTACACAATAACTAACCAAGATTACGAAGGAGGAGGTCAAGCAGATAACCAGTGTTAGTGAAAAGCAGCTAATTCCACAGAACGTCTGTTCTAGTCTGGGGGCTAGTTGGAGGGGGCCATTGACTCCGCAAAATAAGTGCTGTAGGCTTAGTGAAGTAAAACTAAAGACCGCCACTTTCAGGACACGGGCGCCCACAACATAAAATCTTGTGAGTTCAACTAATGGCCATTCCCCCTTTTGATAAGCTTCTATTTCGTCTCATAAGTTAAGTTTAGGTATTCTGGCATTACATCTTTCGGGCTGCGTGCATGGAAATTAATGTACTTATAATTTTTGGTCTTGGTAATTGCTTGAGGTCACTGACCACATGTTGGGACCTCACAGCAGCCTACCGCACATTGTTTGTCAGAACATTTTGATTCTATTTATTCCGTTTGAGGGTTAATCCCACAAGTTGATTCCGTTTGACATTTTCCATAAATTTTGTTGTAAACTGATTCTCTTTTCACTTATTCATTTTGCCATGTGAATAAATCATAATTGAGTTACTGATATTCCTTCTAATTTTTAATTTTGCTATGTGTATAAATCATTGAGTTACTCCCGTTCCTTTTTGCTGTAATAAATCATTTGGAATAGATTACAAACTTTGGTGTCTTTAACCCCATTATATGAATTTTACCTATTTATACTATGGGACGGGTCAGAAGCACCCGAGATGTTAAGAGTAACCTATTGTAGATATAGGTAAGTTGGTATCAGCGAGTGTACGCTCTTTAACGTAGTGCTTTGAAGGTGAAGATCCCCATTTAACTTTACTTTATACTTTTGTACTCCACTGCTCCCATTTTTTGTTTTTTCTCTAATTACGTTAACGTAAAATACATGTCCAGCATCTCATTGGGGTCACTGGGACAGAGTCGGAACAGAGCCTAAAAGTGAGATGACTATAGACCTGACAAAGCTAAAGTAGGCCATAAATTACTTTTATTTTCACGTGTGGAGTTCTCCGGCCTTTGAACAGTAAAATTTCCCCCTTTTATATTTAAGAGTGAAGGGTAGTAAACTGTGGCAGTAAAGCTATTAGCAGGGCGTTTGTGCCCCGAGAGTAAGTGCTCATTATCCTCCCCTGTTGATCTTTATGCAACGGCCGTAGGGAGACTTTCCCGATCTAAGTTCCCACTCAAACATTTAATTAAGTAAAAATTCTCCACACATACCATATATCCTAATAGGGTTTACAATTTTCCTCTTTTCCACATACGTCCCTACTTGTCATTAAACTCTCTAAAACCTTACTAAGTACTGGGTCTCTCTTGGTACTGTGTGCTACATCATTTGCTGTAATGGGTACATCATATACAGAAATTAACAGAATACTGTCATCATACTCCTCTGGAGCTTTGTCTACTGGTAACCTAGATAAAGCATCTGCATTACCCATCTTTGATGTTGGACGGTATTCAATATCATAGTTGTACGCGGCTAACGTAATTGCCCAACGTTGTAGTCTTGCAGCTACCAACGTAGGTAAACTTGCTTTTGGACCCAATATTGCTAATAAAGGTTTATGATCTGTAACAAGTGTGAACTTTTTCCTACCATAAAGATACATATGAAATTTCTTAACTCCGTACACTAATGCTAAACCTTCTTTTTCTATTTGAGAGTAATTCCTCTTTGCCTTGTTAAATACTCTAGAAGTGAATGCAATTGGTTTTTCTGTTCCATCTGGCATTACATTAGATAATACCGTACCTAAACCTATGTTTGATGCATCACATACTAATTTAACTGGTAAATCCATTTGATGATGTACTAGGAATGTAGGTGATGTTATTTCCTGTTTGATTCTTTCAAAAGATTCCTGACACTCTTTTGTCCCCTTCCATTCTACATCCTTATTCAACAAATTATATAATGGATGTGCAAATGTAGACAAATTCTGAATGAAATTCCCATAAAATGTTACTAAACCTAAAAATGATTGTAATTCCTTAACATTTTCTGGTACTTTTGTTGATTGTACAGCTTTAATCTTCTCTTTAGTTTTGTGAATACCCTTGCCATTAATTACAAAACCTAAGTATTCCACTGAATCAACTTCTAAAATACATTTGCTTTTATTTACTCTAATATTATGTTCCTTCAACTTCTTCAGAACTGTTCGCAATCTTTCTCTATGTTTGCTTGTGTCTTTACCAACAATTAAGATATCAGCTATAAAAATGAATACTCCTTGCATTCCTGAAAAAATCTCATCCATAGTTTGTTGCCATATAGCTGGACTACTTGCAACTCCATAAGGTAATCTCTTTGGCCTAAACAAACCTAAGGATGTATTTACTGTATATAATTCTTGTGAACTTTCATCCATGTGAAGCTGTTGACATGCTTGTCTTAAATCTAACTTAGAAAAAACACTTCATCCTGACATAGTTGCAGACATGTCTTCCGGATTTGGTAATGGATGTTGAGCTACTTGCAGTTGTGGATTCAACGTTACTTTGTAATCTCCACATAACCTAACCTGACCATTTTCCTTCACAATATGTACTAATGAAGTAGCCCAATCTGAATATGTAACCTTTTTCCATGAACCTTCATTTTCTAATCTCCTGATTTCTGTTTCAACTGCACTTTTCAATGCATACGGTACTGGTCTGGGAGCACAAAATCTACGAGCACTGTCAGGTTTCAAAACTGAAATTGCCTTTGCGTTCTTTACTGTACCTACTTTATCTTCAAATACGTCTTGAAACTCTGATATGATATTATCCACAGACATTTCATTTTTGTGTTCATCTAGTCTACCCGTAACCTTCAAAATACTAGGCCAATATAATTCTAAATACTGTAACCAATCCAAACCTAACAAAATTTATCCTTTACCTTTTACTACTGTTAATGGCATTCTCTCTAATTTCTGTTCTTTGTACTGTACTTCTACGTTCGAATCACCTATTACCTGAATATCAAAACCATTATAATCTTTCAAAACTCTATTTGTACCTTCTAATAACAAATTTGGAATGTTTTTAGCTATTTTCTCAGACATAATTGATACATCGGCTGCTGTGTCAACTTTCATCAAAATTGGTTTACCATTTATGATTACTTCTACCATGATATGTTTCTTTGCATTTTTATTGACAGAATTTATGCGAAACGCAAAATCAGTTTCTGACTTATCCTGATTATCATGAACATATTCCGCATTATCCTCTTGACCAATAGTATCAACTGTAGCATTTATTTTCTTTGCGTACTGTTTAGGGAATCTACAAGAAGTTGCAAAATTACCCATCTTTCTACAATTCTGGCATGTTTGTCCCGTAGCAGGGCATTTCTTTGCTTCGTATGCAAGATGATCAGTTTTACCACATCTACAACACGGGGTTTTCCTGTTGTTTCTGAGTATAGGCCTGATTCTGATATTTATGAACATTAGTGTTAGTCACTTTTCTATAACTAGGCTTTGACATATTCCTTTTCTGATTCTCATTGTTTTTCCACTTGGAACCTATTGTACTATTTTTAGAAATTTCCATTCTATTGCTTGTAGAACTACCTATTATGTTACTTTGCCTATTGATGTTTCTAAAGCTCTGCCTATTATCAATACCTTTTCTAATGTTAAATCTTTATCTTGCAATAATTTCTTTCTTAGCTCTTGTGATGTGCAATGTGCAATAACTTGATCAATGATAACATTTTCTAACTCTAGAAATTCACATGAAACAGCTAAATTCTTTAGTCTAGTCACAAATGCATCTAAACTTTCATTTTCTTTCTGGTATGCCTGTGCTGTAAATTGATACCTTTCATAAAGATTATTGACCTGAGGAGCAAAATATATGGTAAGAGCCTTAATTGCAGCTTCACTTAAGTCATCTGTAAGCTGCAATGTCTTAAACACCTCCCGAACTTCTCTACCTGCTGTATGAAGTAATAATGCCTTCTTTTGGGCATCCTTCATATTCCCTAATGCTTCTAAATAAATCTTAAATTCCTCATACCACTGTTGCCATCGTGTTGCAACAGAATTGGGTTCAGTTGTGATGCTAAATCGTTCAGGATGTTCAATGTCGAGAGACATTTTGACTGCTTACCTTGATTGGGTTGGGCTACTGTTCTAAAGTCACCTTGCAACATTCTACCTATTTTGTATCCTACCCAACTTTAAAATTCACTTTGTTTTCTTGTTTTGTTTGCTTGTGTTTGATGAAATTCCGGTTGGTTGGCTGCATGGGAAATCCTCATTGGCCTTTTCTTCTGCTTCTCTATGACCTCTGCGTGTGTTCGTCATCCGGTTCTCGCTAATATTGTGGTTGGTTGTAGATTGTCTGGTGATTTCAGTATATTACTCACATGTAAATGAGTGAAAAATTATTAGTAATTGTCCATGAATTAGTGATGTTGTTTGTCCCTTCCGATGTCGCCTATTTTTCTCGGTGGGGTTTAATGATACGTTGGTATTCTTAAAATACATTTAATGGACTTGTGATTACATTGTTTTCTGTCTCTGGGCTTCTACCAACTCCCAACTGAACGTCGGACTCGAGCGTCTCGTAAACTATCTCACAAACCAAAACATAAGAGAAAACAATAGAGTATCGCTCTTAAGAGACTTAAATCCTACTGCAATACAAAAGTAAAAAGAATCACATCCTATCTTTGAGGTTATTAATAAATGCTTAAAACCTAATATCAAAATACATCATTTCTGTTATGTACATTCTTAAACCTGTTTTATCAATGCAATATGATGCAATGTTGCGTTCAATACACGTAACATTTGAGGTAATACAGTACATTATTACAATAATACATAACAGGAATATACATACATAGTAATCCTACCTATTCTGGCATACTAAAGAATAATAGTCTAATTGAGTAAGTAGCAGAGGGATGGTGCTATAGAAGTAATCAGACCTGAATAGGTACTGATAGATAAAAGCTGCTTATAAGTCATCCGTATTATGAATAAATTCAAAACCAGTGTAAAAATTTATCTCAACACAAATCATTTAAGAAAAGATCATACGCAGGCGTTAGACTTATGTCTTGCATTTCTACGCAGTGACGTTACAACCATGTCGTGTTGAAAACAAGTTGAATTCAGCACAGTTACCCGTGTTTCGCTAAAGAAAACATAAATTATGGGAAAGAAAGTTTCAGGGGTAACTACAAAATTGGGAGCGAGACCAAAATACGAGAGAAGAGAATAGGAGGTTCTTCACAATTATTATTATTATTATTATTATTATTATTATTATTATTATTATTATTATTATTATTATTATTATTATTATTATTATTATTATTATTATTATTACAAGCTAAGCTATAACCCTAGTTGGAAAAGCAAGATGCTATAAGCCCAAAGGCCCCTACAAGCAAAAATAGCCTAGTGAGGACGGGAAACAAGGAAATAAATAAATAAATAAATAAACAAATAAATAAATAAATAAATAGATAAATAAAAATACTTTAGTAAAGCCTTGGTTCTGTAAAAAGGGAGGTATTAATAGAAGTTTAAGAAAAATACAAAATCAACTGCAAAATCATAAGTGCAATTGGAAATAATTACCAAGGAGATACTACAGGCACTGACTTCGGGACTTTTTGTTTTCCCTCTTGTCTGTTAAATACTACATTTTCTTTAATTTTTGTCTTAGCATTTGGAATACTTTACTCTTATATCACTGTTTTCTGTGGCAATCTTCACTAATTCTTTTTATCTTTGTGCAATTCCATAGGGTTCAATACGACTTTGTAACTGTCTTTTCTTTCTTTCTTGATTAATATCGCCAAATTCTAATCAAGTAGAATCACACAGTGATCTGAATACACAATCTCATTTGATATATAGGGATTATCCTCCTCACCTTCCCTGATTAGAGCATTATCCATCATTGATTTCTTATATTTTTCATCTTTAGTCCAGGTTCCTTTACATCTCCAGTTACTATTGGCAACTATCATGTTGTACTCTTTTGCTATGTCAACTAACATTTGGCCGATTTTGAAATATCTCCATTATTGGTTTTATGATATTTGTCACTTTGCAGGTGAAGTCACCCATTGCAACTGTGTGTGTGTGTGTGTGTGTGTGTGTGTGTGTGTGTGTGTGTGTGTGTGTGTGTGTGTGTGTGTGTGATCGCGCGCGCGTGCTTATAAATGATTTATTGAAATTTTAATTGTATACTTTTGTGGTGCAGTTTGTAATACAATTTTCACACACAAACATGATTTTGTAACACACATTCTTTATCATACGTAAGAAAAAATATAAAATAATTATGTTCAATCTAGGGATTTTTCTATATTTGTAGACAGCTGATAATCCAAAACAACACCGCTTCACTCTTCTTCTTTCTTTCCTTATCAGTGTCAGATCCGTATGATATAAGTATAAGTAAAAACACAAGTTTTCAAGGACAAGGGACGTGATAACGCATATCATCTGAGCAGTAGTATTAATCTGACTCGGCATACCTAATTCATGATGATGATCAATGTAGTTTAAAGTGTCATCATATAATAGTCTATTTGAACCGACCTCGCCAAAACTTGAATAGCCGACCGTGGTTATACCTGCCAAGTGCAGCAAGCTATTACGCAGTTTAGGAAAATATATATAACAATTGAAGGTAATATTATGTCTTATTTTTTTACCAAAACTCTATAGGCTCTTTTAGATGTCAGGATGCCAGAAAACTTTAAATCAATCAATCATCCTGGGACCTAGTTGTTCTGACATGTAATTATTAACGGTACCTAGCGTAAATCCATAGCTTTTCAGTTATGTAGTCAACCCACCATAACTCAAAAGACTATAGATTTCCGGTAGAAATCATCATCTAAAACGTTCAAAACACCACAAAATACAGGGTAAATATATGTTATTTTAATTTCTAGCCAAATACATGAACCATATATTTTTCCTTCTCGCTATCTTGGGTTCTATGCATTTCTGACCATGATTATTGGGGTAACCCATTCATGAGTTTTTGGACCCCGTCTCTAAAGACAATTGTTGGGGACACCTGTGGGAAACCGGGTTTTATGGGGTGGGGAAATGTCATAAATGAGTGATTTGCATCAATAATAATGATCAGAAATGCAAAATAAGCACAAGATAACCAGTTGCAAAAATATAGGGTTCATGTAAGTGGCTAAAAAGAGGCTAAAACGTGATTATTCAACACTTGAGAGTTTTTAAAGGGTACAGAACCTAACAAACCCACCTAACCTAACCTAGTAGTTCCCAGGTCACGACCCCTGGACCCTGCTTCCCAGGTCACAACCCCTAGCTGGGGACAAGCCCCCCAGACCCCCCCTCCCAGGTCACATACTATAAGTAATTCACAAATAAATCGTTACATTATGATAAAGTAAATCACAAATAATTCCTTACCCTATGATAGACACATGCATCTCTTTTCTTTTCTTTTTTTTTTGTCTTGGCAATCTATACAGAAGCTTTTCAGTAGAAAATGAGCTGGTCTTCCCTAAAGATTATTTCAGAATCGGACCTTTGAGGGATAACACAATGACCTTTTAGAAAATGTACCTTATTTTGCGGTGATATTAATTTCACATGTGTAACAATAGATTTATATTGAACAGAGAGCATTTCCATCGTAATCAATGGCCGACAGAAATGAAATTACACTAAATTTCGAAAAAGATTAATGTACTTCCTTAAAGTTCCCTCTTGGAGATGTCTTTATGTGATGGTGGTGAAGTTGAAACTGAAAGGGAAGGTGAAAAAAAAATGGCTGTTATAGAACAACATCCGGTAACTTATGAAGAAGTACTTGTAAGCTGTTAATTGGTTTAAAAAACCACATGACAGATACGTCTTTGTAAATGCACAGAAAGCTCCCTAAACCGATTGGAGCCAAACATGCATTATAAGTCCCCCTCATTCTCTCAGATGTAAATAATGGACTTAGAGTGAAAAACATACTTCACATTTTAATCGACTGACTGGTCGGAATCTCTTCTAGCGGGAGGTTTACCCTGGGAAGGGAAACCTTCTGCTGCCCAAACCTAACACTTCTCAGCTACAGCAAAGACCAGCAGCTAAATTGCCGATGAAGAGGGCTAGAGACCCAAAACAGCAGGGTCCTAAGGTGTTTAAACACGCCTTTCGAGGCATAAAGTCCTTCCGTGGAAGTAGGGGTAGGAAGAGATCTGGCCATGGCTGATCCCACTAGGACGGGCAATCCTCCTATGTGACTGTCTGTGGTTGGATGCCTGCAGAGCCGCTGGCAGAGTTAGCTTCATCATGGGGCCAAACCCTGGGCAATCGAAGTGATTCGTGCAGGGTATTGCATCCCATTCACACTATCTCTCCCTCCACTGACTAGTGCCCTTCCATCAAACTCCTATGCAAAGGGATCTGCACAGGAGTTAGCCTTTTGGGCAGAAGTCCAGACCATGTTGGTGAAGGGTGCTCTCCAAGAGGTCCTTGATGGGTCCCCAGGCCCTAATCCATTCGTTTTCCAGGAAGTATCTAAGATTCTTGCTAGGCCAGAAACATTACCAGTTCAAGGTGCTGTGTTTTGATCTATCCACTGCATCTCAGGTGTTCACGGAAGTGTTCTCCCATGTGTCTTCATGGGCCCACAGAATTGGCATCCGTCTCCTAAGATACCTGGACGACTGGCTGATTCTGGCAGATTCAGATGCGACCCTTCTTTGCCACCGAAACGAGCTTCTAAGGTTTTGCCCGGATCTGAGGATCATGGTAAACCTAGAGAAGTCTCATCTGTCTCCCTCCAGAAACTGGTATATCTTGGCATGCAATTAGATATCTTAAGGCACAAAGCATTTCCATCAGACGAAAGAATTCAGAGGCTGAGGAAGGTAGCACAGCCCTTCCTCAGACGAAAAAATGTCCCACCACAGGGCTGGCTGCGCCTGCTCGGTCACCTCTCTTCTCTGGCCCCTCTAGTTCCCAACAGTCGCCTCAGGAAGAGATCACTCTAGTGGTGTCTAAAATCCCAATGGAATCAGTCCACTTACTCCTGGGATTGTCCAGTCTGCATAGGACAAGAGGAACGGACGGACCTCAGATGGTGGCTGGCAGACCTAAACCTCTGCAAAGTGGTTAATCTTTTCATGCCTCCCCCTTAATTGATACTTTTCAGATGTGTCAAAAGAAGGGTGGAGGTCCCACATGCTGCACCACTACATCTCCGATCAATGGTCTAAATCTGAAAGGTATCAGCACATAATCTCTTAGAGATTAGGGCAGCCTTCCTTGTCCTTCACCAGTTCCACCAGTTCCTGGCAGAGCACTCCTTGGTATTGATGAGCAACAATACCACGGTGCGGTACCTTTTCACAGCTGCTGGGCTATCTAGCAGTAGAGATACTCAGATGGGTAGAAGTCAATTCGGTGACCCTATCGCCTCGCTTCATTCCAAGCAAATGGAATATGCTAGCAGACAATCTGAGCAGAGCAACTCAGAAAGTGGGCTCCGAGTGTTCTTTGGATCATCTAGTAGCCAACAAAGTCCTGACTTTGTGGCATTCCCCGACTGTGGATCTTTTCACAACAGCGCTGAACTTCAAGCTCTCGTTGTACTGCTCCCCAATCCCGGAGCCTTAAGCGCTTTGGCAAGATACATTCCAACACCAATGGGTGAACTTAGACGTGTACGTGTATCCCTCTGTTTTGTCGGATGAGAAAAATCCTCAACCAAGTCCGAGTAAGCGAGAACATACGGATGACTCTTATAGCTCCGCCATGGCTTCATACAGAATGGTTCCCGAACCTTCTGCAGCTCCTCACAGAGATACTGATAGAATTCCTTCCACAACATGATCTACTCAAACAACCACAAAGCCATAGTCTTGCTTCATCTTTATGCCTGGAGACTGTCCAGCACCTCCTTACACAGAGAGGCTTTTCACAACGAATTGCGAGGAGAATGGTTGGACACCTTAGACGCTCCACAGCATCAATCTACCAGGCGAAGTGGTAATTTTTCTGTGGTTGATGTCTTGGAAGGGGTATCTCTCCCCTTGATGCCTCTGTTCCAACCATAGTGGCGTTCCTTGTACATCTTCGGGAAGAAAGGCTTCTCCTGGTTTTGGCAGTCAAAGGCTACCGCTCAGCCTTGGGTCTCACCTTTAATCTGAAAGGAGTTGAAATTTCCTCCTCGTCGTAACTTTCTTTACTCATACAGAGCTATGAGATTACTTGTCCCTAGTCGTAGCTTATACCTCCTCCTCGGAACGTGGTTCAGGTTCGTCAGTCTCTGAAGGGCCTTCTTATGAACCATTACGCCAGGCAACAGATCGCCACCTCACGTGGAAGACGATGTTCCTACTCGCTGCATGGTCTATCCTCTGACGTCTCCCACTCTAGGAGATGGGGAGAAGTAATTCTCAGCTACTGTACTTCCCTGAGTTCATTGCTAAGACTCAAAATCCGGGTTTACTGGACCCAAGGTTTGGCCCATTCCGAATAGAGAGTCTTCGTTCTATAACTGAAGATCCAGACCAACTGTTACTTTGCCCAGTCAGGAATTTGAGGTGTTACTTGAAAAAAATGGCAGTAGCTTGCCCCTGTGTGTCGGCACTTTTTGTCAGCACAGGTAAGGTCTAAAGGAGTGTCAATAGGAATACAATTTCTTCCTGGATTCAAAATATAATCCAATTTGCTCTCAATCCATACCCTTCTCCTTCCAAATGACCCAAAGCTCACGACGTCAGGGGTATTGCAACGTCCCTGGCATTCAAAAAGAATTACTCTGTCGCGCAGGTACTTCAAGCGGGTGTGTGGAAGTGTCAGACCACCTTCACCGCCCACTACCTGCAAGATGTAACCCACAGGAACATGGATACGTTTTCCATTAGTCCTGTGGTGGCTGCACAACAAGTGGTCTAAACACCTCAAGCTCCTTGCTGGAAAAGTAGCACAGGGTTGAGGTCTGAAGTTACCCGGGTTAGTGTGGGATGAATGAGTAAGAATGACTAGTTCCTTTAGTCCTTTTACCTTCTTCCCCCCTGGGGAAAACAGCACCGCGGTCCTCAGCACAGCTGACCTCACATCTCTTCGGGTAAGGCTCATATCCCATGTGCATCCTGGGTATAGGAATTATACTTTGTTGCATCCACAGTAACATTTTGAGGGAGGGTATTGGATATGAGGATTCTCATATCTTAATATTCGAGTTCCTATGCTAAAGACAAGCCACATTACTAGTTTCATGAACACACGCTTCGGCAAGCCACTAATAGTGCATAACACTTGTTTCAGCACTTCATTTTAGCAAGTGTAGGGTTCCAACTACAATAGATCACATATCGAGGTAGAGAGAATCCCCTGTCATTACCAAGGCCAGTTGGTAGGGACCTCCTTCCTCCTAAGAGTAAGTTACCCCTATAAATAGCGGAGGGTTTGTATTTGCTTAGGAACCACTGACAAATTTTTGAAAGTAACTTGTAGTTTTCCTAGCATACAAACCTGGAGCTATTTATACAAATTGGCCTGCCACCTTGTCCCCCAAGAAGTCCTGCCAGAAAGCAAAAGTGGTTACTCAGCCCAGGTGTGTGAGTGAGTCGGGTAGCCAGTCTACCCCCACCCCCACCCCCACCCGCTAACTAGCGGTTGGGGTAGTTATCACTCACTAAAATTATGATGGCTCATCATTCAGCTTCACCGAAAGTAATATCCCTATAAATAGCTCCAGGTTTGTATGCTAGGAAAAGTACAAATTACAGT
Organism: Palaemon carinicauda; assembly: GCF_036898095.1. Taxonomy (NCBI): domain Eukaryota; kingdom Metazoa; phylum Arthropoda; class Malacostraca; order Decapoda; family Palaemonidae; genus Palaemon; species Palaemon carinicauda. The sequence goes on along the minus strand of NC_090730.1, from coordinate 83,852,554 downwards.
AATACCTTGAGACACAAACTTAATGCATTCCGGGACCCAAGCTCATATGTCAATTCGCTCGTATCTTGGATCAAATTTTCCCATATAAAATACATAAAAAAAAATTAATATGTTCTCACCTTCTGAAAAAACACCTAAAAACAGTTTGTTCCATAACCGAAATACAAACCACGCTATATTTATGGGGTATTACTTTCGGCGTAGCTGAAATGGCGAGCCATTAGATTTTTAACGAGGGTTAACTACCCTCTCGCTAGCTAGCGAGGGGTTAGGGGAGAGGTAGCTAGCTACCCCTCCCCCCTCACACACCGGTGAACTGATTCACTTCGCTTTTGGCTCGGACGGTGGGTAGACGTCTCTGTCCCGTCCTCGCATGGCAGCCATTAATGTTTTGTCTTTACTTAATTACTTACTTTTCTTATACTTGATATATATGTAAACATTTTTATGTTTATGTATATATTTGAGTATAGAATGCAGTAAGTTTCCTTTTCAGTGTTTGTGCTGTGTGTGTGTAGTGTACGACAACTTCTCCGTGTGGTTCCAGGCCCCCACTGTGACATTTTATGGGTCGCGATCTCTCCATTGGTCCTTCGGTCCTTCGGCTTCCGATTCTCGGGCGCCGTGGGGGATCGTCATCGCTGAACTTTATTATTAATCTGTTTTCTCCGCTGTTCCTCCTTCCCTACGGGGAACTTGGACCTTCAGCGTAGGGAACATGGGAGTTAGTTTGACTACGGTCTCTCTCTCTAGAGGTCGTTCAACCTTTTATTACTACAGTACTACGTATTACGGTAGCTTCCTTCCCGTTGCGGGTTGAGTTGCTACTCTGTTATTTTGTCTCAATTATTCTTAATGAAATCTAATTGTATTTGTTAACTTTTCAGCTTCTGTGTAGAACGCTTCCCTCCTGGGTTCATTCGTTCTTACTTTTAGTGAACATTTTTAGATGAATTACGTAATTTTAATTGTTATAATTCTGTTTTTGTTACAGTTCCCCGCCTTCCCCCCCTTCCCATGAGTGTCAGTGGGGGAGGAGGGCGCATACCTGGTGTATAATTCCTATGTTCCTTTCCCTCGGGGTTCCTCTTTGGAGTTTCCTCCGGGGGGATGAATGTTAACTAGTTAATTATTTTGTTTTCACAGTTATCTATCTAGTTTTCGTTTGCCTAATGTGCCAACGAAGCAGAGCTGTCCAGTTTGGGCCTGGGGCGTCTGCTGTTGCCGCCTCCTCTCTAGGACTTCGTCATGGGCGTGTCCCGTGACAACTGTCAGCTCCTTAGTTCATTTAGAACGCTCAGGAGGTTCGCCTCCATGGGTGGGTAACTTCCCTTCCGAGGGAGGTTCCCTTCCCAGGTATGAGTTTTTCCCCTTCAGGGGGGGTAACTTCTCTTACCTTTTTCCTGGTCATCGGGCAGTTATGCTCTTGGTGCTGAGCAACCGCTTTTGTAACCAGGCTCAAGGGGCTGAGCGGTTGCAAGGCCGGACCATGGAATTCGTGCGATTATGCTCTTGGTGCTGAGCGGTTGCACTTGCAGCTACGCTCAAGGGGCTGAGCAGCTGCAGGAGCTCCTCTTCGGAGGGTTGCTCTTTTTTGGTCAGCTTGCTGATCCAACGACCCCAAGGGGCATCTTCATCAGTTCTTCTTGTCTCTTTTATGAAGTGTTCACCTCTCTCGTTTGCGAGAGAGGACACTCATAGAGACTCCTCTTTCGAGGACTCCCCTGCTGTTGTTGCTGATGTTGCTGAAGGCTCAGTTCCCCCCTCCGAACATCCTTCGAGGGAGCAGCTGAGTCCAACGGTCTCTCCTGCGAGTGTCTCTCCCCCTCGGGGGGGTTCACTAACAGAGACTCCCCTTCGGAGTATTGATGATGGTGCTCCTGTCCGTGGTCGTCTTCATCTTCAGCCGCAGAGGATCCTCCTCGACGAGAACAGACCATTGCAGCTGCTTCGCTAGACCTATCGGCAGATCGTTCGCGATCTCCGACACCTGCCAGACCTTCTTGTCTTCCTTCTCCGTTCCTTGATGCAGCTGCGCAGTGGGCGCCACTACACCCCGTTTTCCAACGGACACCGGTCCCTTTGGGCCAAAGGGCTTATCTCACAATGTGAGTAAGTCCCTTTAGTGCCAGGTTTTTACCTGTGCAACCTTGGTCTCCTGCGCGCTCGCGCGCAGTAGTTCGCAATGCTCTCCTACTGTGGACCAGACTTCCGCTGAATCAACTCTCCAGCGACCTCCTATAGCTGAGTCTCGCCGTAGATGATCTGATCGCCAACACTTCTGAGACCCTCTGTGCGGCTACGCGCCATGTGCACCAGCGGTCTCCCAAGCGCCCACGATCACCAGCTTGCCAGCGCACATCTGCTCGCCCTTTCTGATGTGCGCAATGCACGCCAACGTTCGCCCTCGCGCCCACGATCTCCGGATCTGGGCGCAGGCAGGGAGATTATTTCTTCGCTGAACTCCCACGTTCGTCTGCTCACCAGCGCACATCTTCGCGCCCTTTCCTGATGTGCACATGCACGCCAACGGTCGCCCACGCGCCCACGATCTCCGGATCTGGGCGCAGGCAAGGAGATTATGCCTTCACCTCCTCGCCGACGATCTCTCTGGTTCTGCACCCCCTGCTGATATCTTCTGGCCACGCAACTACGCCCCTACGATCTCCCCGTTTCCTGCCTCGTCGCGCGCAGTTCAAGAGGTTCCTACGCTAGCGCACAGGCGCTCACAATTTCCTCTGGACTCGTAGCGCCCTTCTGGAGTTTCGCGCGAAGCGTGCTCACGCGCAGTTCCAGTTCCAGCACTCACTCGGTCGCCAACGCGTCAGCACGCTTCCACATCACAGCGCGCCGCCCAGGAGGCACCTAAGCTAGCGCACTGGCGCTCACAGGCACCCCTGTGCTCTCCTTGCGCGCCAGCGATCTCCTAAGCGCCCGAGCGATTCTTTGCCTGCGCGCAAGCGTTTTCAACGCGCTAATGCTCCCACGCTTCAATCGTCGTAGGTCTTCTACTCGCCCACGCGTTAACTCTCCTGTACGCCATCGGTCGCTACGCGCCATCCCTCGCCAACGTGCCACCGCTCGCCAACGCGCCATCGCTCGCCAACGCGCCTTCGCTCGCCAAGACGCGCCATCGCTTGCTTACGCGCCATCGGTCTCCCGGCCGCCTGTGCTTGCCCTTACAACCGCGCGCCCACTCGCCCGCACGCCCGTGTGCCCACTCGCCCGCGCACATGCGCACCCATGTTCCCCCGTGCGCGAACGAACAATTTTCAACCGCGATTCCCGTCGGGTTTCGCAACACGGGCAACCTGGCGAGTCTTCTGGAGCGGGTACTTCCAGATCATTTTCGTCACGATCTCCACCCGTAGACGCAAAGCAGCGCACGTGCAGGAGCAGGAAGAAGCTTCAGAGAGGTCTGGGCAACATTCTTCTCCTTCTTTTCAGGCAAGCCCCATCATCTCTACTCTTTGGGATCACCCGATCCCCTTCCCTCCAGCGGGGTCGCTGACACTGCGTCTGTCAGCTGTCAGCAGAGGAGGTACCTCAAGATCATGAGGAAGCCTGGTTTAGCTCTGCCTCTCCACCATTCCGTGGAAGGGCTTCCAGGGGAATTTCTCTCAAGAAATTCTCCGCCCGGCAGGGGACTTTCTCGGCTTCGGAGTTCTTGAGCCAGATGAAGGCCGCAAAGTGTGCCATGCAGGCCACTTCGTCGCTGGTCATCTGGCTTGGATCTCCGGGCATCCTGTTGTTATCTGAGGACTTGTCCAAGTGTGGAGGATTAATTTTATTTTAATTTATTTTTTTTTGTTTGCCAAATCGAGAGAGAGAGAGAGAGAGAGAGAGAGAGAGAGAGAGAGAGAGAGAGAGAGAGAGAGAGAGAGATGAATTTTATTTGCTTTAGCTTTGTCAAATATAGAGAGAGAGAGAGAGAGAGAGAGAGAGAGAGAGAGAGAGAGAGAGAGAGAGAGAGAGAAGAGAGAGAGAGTGTGTTTATTTGTTTTAGTTTTGTCAAATAGAGAGAGAGAAAGAGAGAGAGAGAGAGAGAGAGAGAGAGAGAGAGAGAGAGAATTTAATTTGCTTTAGTTTTGCTAGATCGCGCGCGCGCGAGAGAGTGAGTATGTGTGTATGTGTGTGCGTGTGTGTTTGTGTGTGTGTATGTTTGTGTGTCCGCGGTGCGCGCCGAAGAACAAGTGGTAGTTAGTGAATGATTGTTTGTAGTGAGAAAGACTGTCGGTATATTTGAGGTTATTTGTTTACATTTTTAGCTAGGTTAGGGTGGTAATGAATGTCTTGGGCGAAAGGATTTTCTATTTGACTGTAGCAGGAGTCGGTTGTTTTTTTTGTTCATCGTTAGCCGGCTGTGAAGTGTTTTTTTTTTGTATAGGAGTAAGTACTGTTTTTATTTATTTTTTTTAGGCGCGATCATGAATGATAGAAAGTTATTTATTTATCTTTGATTATAGTGCGATAGTTTAGTTAGTTAGGAGTTTTCGTAAGCGTTTTTTCTTTTTTATTGCAGGCCGTAATTCCTCCTTAGACTCTTTTAAACTCCTTGGAGTTTTTGTTTGTCTGTGGCCTGTTGGTTGCCTGCCGCACATTAATAGATTGATGACGACCTGGACCGTATAATATGAACATAGGAATAGACTGCAGATATATATATTTACATAGAATTTTGACCGTTGATGACCCGGCTGTGAAATAGATTGTTCCTTTATGATGACATGATGATGATGATGATGATGATGATGACCACCACCGCTTACGTGATTGGACAGTCGAATTGACTGCTCGTTATTGTTTGCCAGGAGTGGTGGCAATTGGTTACAAAGACTGGTGCCAGTGTTTAGAGTCTGTGGACGACGGTGGCCACACACAAATATTAATTTAAGAAGTTCTCGTATGTTTTAGTATTAAGTTTGATTATTTTTGCTGGGTTATATATGACGATTGGTGTTTTAGTGTTGTGATTTTTTTTAGTGTTTAAGTATTTTTCGGTACTGTGTGGGAAGTAAGTGTTTTCAGTACTGTTTGTGGACTGATGATGTTGGGTATATTTAAAGGCTATTGTTTTCCCGATTATTGGAGAGTTCTCGGTACCCTTACGCACCGATATCTATTTATCCAGCTAATTTTGTCTGTTGAATTTAATGTGTGATTTTTGTTTATTTGGTTGCGGTAAATATAGTTTTAAGGTTATGTTTTGTTTGTTTTTCCCTTCGTGCAATAGTCCAGTTTGAAGTAAAGTAAGGGGATATTTTGGAAGTAATAGTGATCAAAGGTGTGGGGGTTGTTATTGTTTACATCCCGCCACACAAGGAGAACACCAGGAAGACCATGGAACTTTCCTCCTCTCGGGCACGAACACCATCGTTTGCCGGCTCACCAAGTTTCGAACTTGTAGGCAAACTCGATGTTGAAGCATTGAGATGCAGTGACCGAGAGGTTCTTCTCGGAAGTCCCAAATGTCGATATCGGCAAGCTCAGACTCTATTTCACCCTTGGAAAGAGCTTGTTTGAGCCCAAGGACGTGGGATGGACAGCTGAGAGGTAGAAGAAATCGAATCTCGATTCGCCCCTCCAAAGGTGATTACATCCGGACCCTACAAGCCTCCAGCGCCTCAACAACAACAGCCGCGTCGGCCTAGGACATCGGAACCGGCTCCGACGGCTAAGACAAAGGTGTCTAAACAACAGCCCCCTCCTGTCAGGGACAAGAAGGACGCGAAGTCCTCCTGGGGAGGCAATGATCCTAGAGGGAGCGGCCGAGGCCGCAGACGGCAGGATTGGTACCCCCCCTGCCCCCCCCCCCCCCCCCCCCCCCCAGTGGGGGGATGCCTAAAGTTGCGCGTTCAGGTGGCAGCAACTCGGGGCTGATTCCTGCACGATTTCCGTGATCAGCCAAGGATATCGCGTCCCGTTCATAACATCTCTACCTTCCCTGACAGCGAATCCAGTGTCGCTGAGCCCCTATGCCATGGGATCAGCAAAGGGGCTAGCCCTTCGGGCAGAATTCGGGACCATACTCTAGAAGATGCTCTCCATAAGGTTGTCGACGGCTCCCCCCGGCTTCTTCAGTCGACTTTTTCTTGTAAAGAAGGCATCTGAAGGCTGGATACCCGTCATCAGCTCTGAACAAGTTTGTCAAACAAAGTTCGTTCAGCGTGGAACAGCAGAGTCGTTCAGACTTGCAGTGGGACCACAAGTCTTCAGGTGCACACTGGATCTGAAGGACGGGTACTTACAGATCCCAATCCATCCGTCTTCCAGGAAGTACTTGGAATTCAGCCTAGACAACAAGGGCTACCAATTCAGGGTGCTGTGTTTCGATCTCTCCACAGCACCGCCGGTGTTCACCAGAATGTTCACCCTGATATCTTCGTGGCCACACAGGATCGGCATCCGTCCCCTTCGCTATCTGGATGACTTGCTAACCCCGGCAGTCTCGGATTCGACCCTTCTTCAACACCGAGGCAATCCTCTGGGACTTTGCCAAGATCTAGGGATCATGGTAAATCTCGAGAGGTCTTCTCTGCTTCCATCCCAACAACTGGGGTATTTAGGCATGATGTTAAACACCAATCTCCACAAAGCCTTCCCATCAGTCGACAGGATAGCAAGGCTGAGGCGAGGCGCAGAACCTTTCCCCAGACGAGGAGAGCTTCCAACCCAATCTTGGTTATGTTTCCTAGGTCACCTTTTCCTCCCTGACCCGTCTAGTTCCAAACGGCCGCCTTAAGTCCCGGTGGAACCAAGGCAACGATTCCCCGGACACTCTGGTCCCTTGGGACCTGCGGAACGAATGGACCCGCAGTGGTGGCTGTCCTACGGGAACCTTTGAAGGGAGTGGATTTTCGCGTCCTTCCCCCGCATTTGATGCTGTTGTCGGATGCGTCAAAGAAGGGAGGGGGGGGGGGGCACGTTCTGAACCAAAGGATCTCAGGCCTATGGTCAGAATTAGAAAGGTACTTCCACTTCAATCTGCTAGGAATGAAGGCCGTATATCTAGCCCTTCAACAGTTCCAACAACCCTGGCGGATCACTCTGTGAGCGACAACACCACGGGGGTGGCTTATTTCAACAAGCAGAGAGGTACCTTTCATAACAGCTTTCCCATCTTGCAGTAGAGATACTGAGATGAACCGTTTCCACTCAATACCAATATCGGCTCGCTTCATTCCTGGCAAAGGAATATGCTCTCCGACAGTCTGAGCAGAGCCTCGCAGATGGTGAGTGCCGAGTGTTCTTGGGGACCCCTAGTAGCCAACAAAGTCCTGACTTTGTGGTCCTGTTCGCGACAGCCTTGAACTTCAAGCTGCCGCTGTACTACTCCCCCAAGGCACTCTGGCAAGATGCCTTCCTACAACGGTGGGACAACATCAACGTCTACGCCTTTCCACCGTTCTGTCTGGTGAGAAGAGTGCTCAACAAGACCAGATTATCGGTCAACCTGTTGATGACTCTGATAGCTCCGCTACGGCATCATGCAGAGTGGTTCCCGGACCTTCTGCATTCCCTGACGGGACTCCCGAGAGACCTTCCCCCACGACACGAGCTACTCGAGCAACCACACTGCAACATTTGCCACAGAGCCGTAGCATCGCTTCGGCTTCATGCCTGGAGACTATCCAGCATTCCCTCACAGAAAGAGGCGTTCCGCAACAAGTTGCGGAGCGGATGTCTCGACACCTGCGAAAGTCATCCGCAGGGGTCTACCAGGCGAAGTGAAGAGTCTTCTGTGGTTGGTGTCGTGGGAGAGGTAGCTCTCCCCTTGATGCCACTTTTCCAGCAAAAGCGGAATTATTGTAGACCTGCGGGAGGGAATGCGCCTTTCGCTCTCGGCGGTGAAAGCCTATCGCTCAGCCTTAAGCCTGGCCTTCAGGCTGAAAGGAATAGACATTCCCTCCTCGCTGGTTCTTTCTTCGCTCATACGAAGCTACGAACTTACCTGCCCCCAGTCGGAATTGAGACCTCCTCCATGGAACATGGTTCGGGCTCTTAGGGCTCTCAAGAGGCCTCCTTGCGAACCATTACGCCAGGCTTCTGATCGTCACCTGACTTGGAAGACGGTGCTCCCGCTCGCTCTGGCCTCAGCCAAGCGTGCCAGCGAACTTCATGGTCTCGTACGTCGTCGCCCATTCAAGAGGAGAGGGGGAGGTAATGTTTAGGTTCGTCCCTGAGTTGGTCAATAGTATCAAAATCTTGGAGTCTGGACCCTCGGTTCGACTCCTTCAGGTTTTCGAGTCTCCGTTCTGTAACAGATGACCCAGACCTTCTCCTACTATGCCCAGTAAGGAGTCGGAGGTGTTATCTTAAGAACAGCTGGAGTTTCGTCCTCACGTGCAAGCCCTGTTTGGGAGCACAGGAAGGACGGAGAGGAGGGTCACCAAGAATACCTTTTCAGCCTGGATTCGTAGGGTCATCCATCACGCCCTGAATCCAGACCCTCCTCTGTCACGTCGCCTTAGGGCACGCGACGCCGGAGGCATCGCAACGTCCCTGGCCTTCAAGAATAACTACTCTGTAACGCAGGTGCTACAAGCGGGAGTCTGGAAGCGTCAGACGACCTTCACAGCCCACTACTTGCAGGACGTGACCCACATGAGCTTCGATACGTTTTCTATCGGCCCTGTGGTGGCTACACAACAGCTGGTCTAAACCTCAGGCTCCTTAATGGACAGGTAGCAGAAGGTTGAGGGCATTGTTACCCGGTTTTAGACTGCATGAATGAAAGAAGTCTGTCTGGCCCTTACTTCTTTCTTCATCCTCCCCTCTCTTGGGGAAAGCAGCATCCTGGGTTCTCTGCATAGCTGACCTCAAACCTCTGCAGGTAAACCATGCTTCCTTGTGTTTCTAGTATTAAAATAATACTGTCGCGTCCCCCATACCTTGACGAGGTTTTATTGGGAACGTCCTAGCCTAGAATTCCATCTAAGGGACTTCAGGTCAACTCCCTTGGACAAGTCACACTTCATCCCTCCACACACAAGCTTATGTAGGCCGCATGTTCCTTGCAGAGCAAGGAACTTGCGAGGTGCAGGGACTCTTTTTCTCGAAGTGCTGCTCACTCGGATTCTGAGCCCCTGGGCAAAGCCAAAGCCAGTAAGACTGGGACTTTCCACCCTTCCTAAGGGGTAAGTCACCCCATGTAAATAGCGTGGTTTGTATTTCGGTTACGGAACAAATGACAAATTCGGAGATAATTTGTATTTTTCCTAACCATACAAATCTTAGCTATTTACACATATTTGCCCGCCAGCCCTGTCCCCCAAGGCAAGTCCTACCTCTAAGCGAAGTGAATCAGATCACCGGTGTGTGAGGGGGGTGGGGTAGCTAGCTACCTCTCCCCTACCCCCTCGCTAGCTAGCGAGAGGGTAGTTAACCCTCGTTAAAAATCTAATGGCTCGCCATTTCAGCTACTCCGAAAGTAATACCCCATGTAAATAGCTAAAGTTTGTATGGTTAGGAAAAATGCAAATTATCTCCGAATTTGTCATATTTGTTCCGTAACTGGAATACAAACCACTCTATTTAATAGGGTATTACTTTCGGCGCAGCTGAAATGACGAGCCATTAAAATTTAACGAGGGTTTACTACCCACACCGCTAGTTAGCGGGAGTAGGGGAGGGTAGCTTGCTACCCCCTCCCCTCATACACACCTGTGCTTGAGCTCACTTTGCTCTCGGCTCGGATGGTAGTCGGACGTGTCCGCTTTCATCCTCGCCGTCATTGGCAGCCCTTAATGCTTTTTTGCTTGTTCTTTTACAGTTTTGTGTGTGAAGTTGGCCTCTGCTATTATGTGTACCTGCCCTGGATTTCCCTACTGCTCCTGTGGAACATTCATGTCGGCGGTCGAGACCGATCCTCACGCCCTTTGTCCTTACTGTAGGATAGCGATAACAGGTGTAGTGAGTGTAGGGAGTGGTCTACCTCCCAGTGGGAGAGGTTTTCGCGGCAACGGAAGAAGAAGTCCAAACGGGATATTTCTCCTTCGAAGGTTTCTTTGAAAGGAGAAAAACCCAAGGCCTCTTCTTCCGATGCTCAAACCTCCTCCGAAGCTCCCACTCGGTCGGTCTCTTTCGAGAGACCGTCGAGTGGTAGCGTAGACCGTTGTACTGTTTACCAAACTCGGGGTTCGAGATATGGCGTTGCTTCCCTTAGCGAAGCAGCTCCACCTTTCCCGCCGGGGGAGGATTGGTCGCTAATCCCTCTTTTTCAGCTTTGGTCATCCTTGGGGCTCGAGGGTTTGCCCTCCAAGGAGGTCTTACTTGACTACATCTGATTGGGTGCCGCTGTCAAGCAATCGCCGCCTCCAACAGAGGTTGATCCTCTGTCGATTGTCGACGTTGTGGTGTCAGAGGTATCCAATGCGGTATCACCCATCACTTCTGCCTTCTTCAAACCGTACAGTAGCTGACGGCTTAGTTTCTCCCGGTTCTGTTCAACCAACAAGGGAGAAACTAAGTCCAACAGTCTCTCCTGCTGGTGTTTCTTCCCCTCGAGGGAGTTCACTTACAGAGACTCCTCTTCGGAGGACTGCAGAAGGTCAGCTTGCTGATCCTACATCCCCCAGAGGGCGCATTTGTCACAAGGCTCGCCTTCCTCTTCGCCAGAGAGGCCTTCCTTCACCTGCGGTGAGGAGGCGCCTCTTTGGTTCAACATCTTCGTTGCAGTTCCCCGCAGAGGAGCCTCGTCATCGATCACTGACTGTTCCTGTGGTCCTGGACATTTCTGCGGATCGTTCGCGATCTCCTTCGGTGGAAGGTTGTCCTTTCAAAGGACACGTCGACCTTCCACCCGACAGACCTGCTGACCTGCCGTCACCCTTCTTGGATTCAGATGCACGCTACGCGCCAACGAAACCTGACTTTCACGCTCGTGTAGCTCGTTAGGCTCCGTCAACAAACCTTAATACAGGGCATCAAGGGTGTATGCGCCAACGAGCGCATACATCCCATCAGGAGCCCAGCTCTTTCACGTCCTATGCTCGCACTCATGAGCATACACGCCCACGTTCTCCTGCACGCCAGGCTTTGCCTGAGTAGACACGCCCACGCTCAGCTGTGTGCCAACCCTCACCTGCGCGTCAGCGCTCTCCTGCGCACCGTCAACCTCCTGCACGCCAGCGCTCTCCTACGCGCCAGCGCTCTCCTGCGCGCCAGCGCTCTCCTGCGCGCCAGCGCTCTCCTGTGCGCCAGCGCTCTCCTGCGCGCCAGCGATCTCCCGCGCGCCAACGCCCACGCCCAGCAATCATCTCTCCTGCTCGCCCACGATCTTCTGATCTGGGCGCTATTGAGAAGTCAACTATGTTGACTTCTCCCACGCGCCAGCGCTCGCCATTGTGCCAGCACTCGCCTGCGCACCAGCTCTCGCCATCGCGCCAGCACGCCCCATCGCCTGCACGCACCCACGAGGATACGAGTGCGCGCCCCGCGTGCCCTCGCCCATCCTCTCCTGCAGTTGCGTGCCCTCATTCTGACGCGCGCCCACGAACAGCACAGGCTTCAACTGTGTGCGCGCCCTATGACTGGTTCAGGCTCACGCGAACTCTCGCCCGCGCGCCTGCCCACTCAACGCCCGCACTCAACGCCCTGATCCTGCGCGCCCACGCGCGCACGAATACTCTCCCCCGCGCGCGTGTGCCAACAGTCTCCCGTACGCGCTCCTGTGTATCTACAGTCTCCCTCACGCGCTCCTGTGCGCCATCAGTCTCCCGCGCGTCCACGCGCACGCCCGCTGTCTCCCGCGCGCGCAGGTGTGCAGGCAGCAGTCTCCCGCGCGCGCGCATCAGCAGTCTCCCGCGCGCGCGCATCAGCAGTCTCCCGCGCGCGCGCATCAGCAGTCTCCCGCGCGCGCGCATCAGCAGTCTCCCGCTTGCGATTCTCGGTATTCTCCCTCGCGCGAGCACCATTACGCTCCCCCGCGCGAGCGTCAATATCCTCCCGTGCGCGAGACTGCTGAGCTACGCAAGGCAAGGTCGCTATCCCCTCATTCCCCTCCCCGCAAGCGCATAACAGCGCGCATTGTGGCGGAAGGGAAACATCTAGAGGGGTTCATGATCCCTAAGCCTTTCCAGGCGACCCCACTAATGAGAACTCCTCCCAGGAATCATTCAATTACTGTCCCATCAAAGGGAATATCTGACAGCGCGTTTGACAGCCAACAGCCCTGGTTCGGTGCACTAATCAGAGCCGTTACGCAGGCGTTAAAGCCTGTTTTCTCTGAATTAGGTCACAGATCCTTGGCTGTTTCTACCCCTTTGAAGAGGAAAAGAGGAGTTCCAGAAACGGTAACTTCTCCAAGGGCTAAATTGACTCCACGTAAGCCTTCGAGGCAGGTTCCTTCTGTTCCCCAGACTATCTCTCCTTCCCTGTCGGACGAAGATTTCCCGTCCTCATTGGAATCACGTGAGGTGAGACTTTCCCCCATCGCTACAATGAGGGAAACCTCTCCTCACGCTGAGGTGTCTTCTCAGGTGGGGACTGGAAGGAACTTGCCATCTTTGTCAATGTTAGAGTCCTACATCCTTCCCAGGAAGGAATCTAAGGACTCTAAGACATTACCAAAGTCCTCTATAAGGACCAGGACGGAGCCAACTAGCCACTGGGAGAACGTCCGCGACTCTCCCCAAGAAAGCCTTTGGGGACAAGAGACTTCGCTGCAAGTCCTATGTCAGGAGGAGAACAGTAAGAGTCAGAACATGCGTTTTGGCAAGTTCTGACTCTAATGAGGGCTCTCAATGGGTTTTCCGACCCAGAGATCCCTCCCGAGACGGCAAGGACACGGTCTTGGACCATGTATTCGGTACTCAGAAACCCTCCAAGACCAGTGCAGCTCTGCCCTGGTCTCAGGGGGTTAAAAGTACCAGGGACAAGATCGCTGTACAGCTCTCCGAGATGTCCTCCTCCAACCGTTCCAGTGCCACCAACAAGCTCCTCCCACCACCTCGCGTACAACAGAGGAGGTACTTCGAGATCCTTGAGGAGCTTTGTTTAGCTCTTCCGTTTCACCACTCGTTGGAAGAGCTTACCAGGGGAGTCCCTCTTGAGAGACTCTCTAACCAGCAGGTCTCATTCTTGGCAACCGAGATCCTTAACCAGGAGAAAGTTTCGAAGTGTGCTATGCAAGTCACTTCGTGGCTCGACATCTGGTTGGGGACCTTAGGTATCCTGATACGTTCTGGGGACTTCTCCAAAGAACGTACTAGGAAAGCTATGGAGACTTTCCTTCTCTCGGGTACTCGCACCATAGAGTTTCTGGCCCATCAAGTCTTGAACTTGTGGGCAAACACCATCCTGAAACGTCGGGATGCGGTAGCTGAGAGATTCCATCAGAAAGTCCCTAGCACCGAGATCAATAGGCTCAGACATCCCTCTTTAGAGGGATCCATCCTGTTTGAGCCTAAGGATGTGGAACAGGCTGCTGAGAGGTGGAGGAAGTCTCATCAAGACTCCCTCCTTCATAGGGCTTTAACATCTAAGCCCTATGAGCCTCCAGCACCACAGCAGTCCCGTCCAGTCAATCAGCATCTCCAAATAGGACTGATGTGACAAAGAGGCAGTCAGTCTTTCTTTGGCTTCCAATTCTGCCTTTGCTAGGAATTCTGGAATTCTACTCAGCCTCTCATTGAATTGTTTGCCTCTGATGTCCCTATCCAGTTTTCCAACTGTAAATGTGTGTTGGACATCTTCCCAACTATCAGAATCATAAGGAAGGGGTAGAGAGACAGATTTGCACTCTTCTAGCAGTGGCAGGGGCTTACCTTCTATTACTACCTTCTTCACAACTTTTAAACTTTTTGAGGCGAAGGGAAAGACAGTATCCTTAGGAGCTATAAAGGTGGTTTGCTTCCTGCCGAAAGCAGAAAGTTGAGTGTTTGTAAACTCAGCCGTCTTTAGCTCCTTCACTAATAAGGTTTGAGCTTTTCTGTGGTCCAGGATGATAGTTTTAGAGTAGGAAGAGGAGTAGAAGTAGAGGCAGGGGTGGCAGATACAGGGACAGGGGTCTGAGCCAAAGAAGTACTAGGAGCCGTGCTTACCTGATGACTGTCTAAAGACACTTCTGAGGCTTCCATCGTCAGCAGGATCCTCTTTCTCTCTGGCGTCATGGGAGAGGTTGTCGACATGTCGTCATCAAAGCTCATCACCTGAAGAGTGTCCCGAACTTCATGATCTGCCTGATCTAGTTGTACCGGTGGGAGTTGAACCTTCGGAATCTGGTGACCAAACAGAGCAGTCACATCGGCCTTGGGGAAGAGGAGGTCCCTAAGTTCTATAAGCAAGGTAAAGGGCACCTTGTTGAGAGCTCTTCTTGAAGCCTTTTACCCAATGCCTAATAATCTCCTGACCCCATGCTCTATTTTCCTGGGAAACGTTGTTAGTGTGGAAACCCATTTGAATTAGGCCTTGCACAAACTCCAGTTAGTAGGTTCCGAGATGGCAAAGGAACCCTTGGAAATCAGCATGTTTCCGACAGGTCTTGTGGCCACAAGACAACTTGACCTGCCTGGTGCAGGTTAGCGTAGCACACTCCATGTCTTCAGCAACCTGTAAAGATAGAAAATTGTCAATGAGTACTTTGTTCCGTAACTGGAATACAAACCACGCTATTTAATAGGGGTATTACTTTCGGCGTAGCTGAAATGACGAGCCATTAATTTTTAACGAGGGTTTACTACCCACACTGCCAGTTAGCAGGGGTAGGAGAGGTTAGCTTGCTACCCCCCCCTTTTCCCCCCCCCTCTCACACACCTGTGCTTGAGCTCACTTTGCTCTCGGCTCGGATGGTAGTCGGACGTGTATGCTCTCATCCTCGCCGTCATTTGACAGCCATTTAATGCTTTTGTCTTTTTCTTTTTCTAGTTCTGTTTGTGAAGTTGGCCTCTGCGATTATGCGCACCTGCCCTGGGTTTCCCGACCGCCCCTGTGGAACTTTCATGTCAGCGGTCGAGACCGATCCTCACACCCTTTGATCTTCTTGTTGGAGCCAATGGTGTGATAGCAATAACAGGTGTAGGGAGTGGTCTACCTCCCAGTGGGAGAGGTTTTCGTGACGACGGAAAAAGAAGTCCAAATGGGATATTTCTCCTTCGAAGGTTTCTTTGAAAGGAGAAAAACCCAAGGCCTCTTCTTCCGTTGTCCAAACCTCCTCTGAAGCTCCCACTCGGTTGGTCTCTTTCGAGAGACCGTCGAGTGGTAGCGTAGACCGATGTACTGTTTACCAAATTCGGGGTTCGAGAGATGACGTTGCTTTCTCTAGCGAAGCTGCTCCACCTCTCCCTCCGGGGGAGAATATGTCACTAACCCCCCCCTTTTCAGCTTTGGTCCTCCTTGGGGCTAACGGGTTCGCCCTCCAAGGACGTTTTACTTGACTACATCCGATTGGGTGCCGCTGTCAAGCAATCGCCGTCACCGACAGAGGTTGATCCTCTGTCTCTTGTCGACGTTGTGGTGTCAGAGATATCCAGTGCAGTATCACCCATCACCCCTGCTTCTTCAAACCGTACGGTAGCTGACGGCTTAGTTTCTCCCGTTCCTGTTCAACCAACGAGAGAGAAACTAAGTCCAACAGTCTCTTCTGCTAATGTTTCTTCCCCTCGGGGGAGTTCACTTACAGAGACTCCTCTTCGGAGGACTGTACAAGGTCATCTCGCTAATCCTATGCGTCACAAGGCTTGTCTTCCTCTTCGCCAGAGAGGCCTTCCTTCACCTGCGGTGAGGAGTAGCCTCTTCGGTTCAACATCTTCGATGCAGTCCCCCACAGAGGAGCCTCGACAACAATCACCGATCACTGTTCCTGCATTGGTCCTGGACCTTTCTGCAGATCGTTCGCGATCTCCTTCGGTGGAAGGTCGTCCTTTTAAAGGACACGTCGACCTTCCACCCGACAGACCTGCCGACCTGCCGTCACCCTTCCTGTATAAACCTAGCAAGGTTTCATCTGAGCACACTAAGGCGCGCCACCCAGAGACGCCCTATGCGCCAACGAAACCTGACAAACGCGCTCTAGTAGCTCGTCAGGCCCCGTCAACAAACCCTAACACAGGGCATCAAGGGCGTATGCACCAACACGCACATACATCCCAACAGGAGCACAGCTCCACTACACGCTATGCACGCCCTCACGCACATACGCGCCCACGTTCTCCTGCCCGCCAGTCCTTGCCTGACCCTAAGCTTACACGCCCAAGCCCAGCTGCGCGCCAACTCTCACCTGTGCGCCAGCACTCTCCTGTGCGCTGTTAACCTCCTGCGCGCCAGCGCTCTCCCGCGCGCCAGCACTCACGCCCATCAGTTAACTCTCCTGCACACCAACGGTCTACTGATATGGGCGCTACCGGGAATTCAACTAGACTGACTTCTCCCACGCGCCAGTGCTCGCTATCGCACCACCACTCGCCATCGCGCCAGCGCTCGCCATCGCCCGCACGCATCCGCGAGAATACGCGCACCCCGCGCGCACTCGCCTATCCTCTCCTACGGATTCGCGCCCACATTCTGTCGCGTGCCCACGAGCAGCACAGGCTTCAACTGAGCGCCCACGCGCCAGGGGTCTTTCTCCTGCGCGTGCACGCCCTACGACTGGTACAGGCACGTGCGAACTTTCGCCTGTGCGCCCGTGCACCTGCGCACTCAACGCCTTGATCCGGCGCGTGTGCGCGTGCGAATACTCTCCCCCGCGCCTGTGCGCGGCAACAGTCTCCCTCATGCGCTCCTGTGCGCCCACAGTCTCTCGCACGCGCTCCTGTGTTCCATCAGTCTCCCGCGCGCCCACGCGCACGCCTGCAGTCTCCTGCGCGCCGCACCAGCAGTCTCCCGCGCGCGATTCCCGGTATTCTCCCTCGCGCGAGCACCATTACTCTCCCTCCCGCGAGCGTCAATATCCTCCCGCACGCGAGACTGCTGAACTACGTACGGCAAGGTCGCCATCGCCTCATTCCCCTCCCCACAAGCGCATACCAGCGCGCATTGTGGGAGAAGGGAAACATCTAGAGGGGTCCAGGATCCTAAAGCCTTTTCAGGCGAACCCACCAATGATGAGAACTCCCCCCAGGGATCCTTCAATTCCTGTCCCTTCAAGGGGTATGTCTGACAGCGCGTCTGTCAGCCAACAGCCCTGGTTCAGTGCACTGATCAGAGCTGTAACGCAGGCGTTCAAGCCTGTCTTCTCTGAATTAGGGCACAGATCCATGGCTGCTTCTACCCCTTTGAAGAGAAAAAGAGGAGTTCCAGACGCGGTAACTTCTCCAAGGGCAAAACTGACTCCACGCAAGCCTTCGAGGCAGGTTCCTTCTGTTCCCCAGACTGTCTCTCCTTCCCTTTCGGACGAAGATTTTCCGTCCTCAGGGGAATCACGCTAGGAGAGACTTTCCCCCATCGCACCAATGAGGGAAACCTCTCCTCCCGCCGAGATGTCTTCTCAGGCGGGGACTGAAAGGAACATGCCATCCTCGTCAATGTTGGAGTCCTACATCCTTCCCAGGAAGGAATCTAAGGACCTTAAAACGTTGCCGAAGTCCTCTACTAGGACTAGGATGGAGCCGGCTAGCCACTGGGAGAACGTCCGTGACTCTTCCCAAGAAGAGCCTTTGGGGACAGGAGACTTCGCTGCAAGTCCTACGTCAGGAGGAGAACAGCAAGAGTCAGAACATGCATGCGTTTTGGCAAGTTCTGACTAATGAGGGCTCTCAACGGGTTTTCCGACCCAGAGATCCCTCCTCGAGAGGGCAAGGACACGGTCTTGAACCGTGTCTTTGGTACTCAGAAACCCTCCAAGACCAGTACAGCACTGCCCTGGTCTCAAGTGGTTAAGAGTACCAGGGACAAGATCTCTCTACAGCTCTCCGAGATGTCCTCCTCCAACCGTTCCAGTGCCACTAACAAGCTCCTCCCACCTCCTCGCGTACAGCAGAGGAAGTACTTCGAGATCCTTAAGGAGCCTTGTTTAGCTCTTCCTCTTCACCACTCGCTGGAAGAGCTTACCAGGAGAGTCCCTCTTGAGAGACTCTCCAATCGGCAGGTCTCATTCTCGGCAACCGAGATCCTTAACCAGGAGAAAGTTTCGAAGTGTGCTATGCAAGCCACTTCGTGGCTCGATATCTGGTTGGGGGGGGACCTTAGGTATCCTGATACATTTTGAGGATTTCTCCAAAGAATGTACCAGGAAATCTATGGAGACCTTTCTTCTCTCAGGTACTCGCACGATCGAGTTTCTGACCCACCAAGTCTCGAACTTGTGGGCAAATACCATTCTGAAATGTCGGGATGCAGTAGCTGAGAGATTCCATCAGAAGGTCCCTAGCACCGAGATCAATAGGCTCAGACATTCCTCTCTAGAGGGATCCATCTTGTTTGAGCCTAAGGATGTGGAACAGCCGCTGAGAGGTGGAGGAAGTCTCATCAAGATTCCCTTCTTCATAGGGCTTTAACATCTAAGCCCTATAAGCCTCCAGCACCACGACAGTCCCGTCCAGTCATGACCGCTAAAATGACGACAGCAGCGAGGACCGGGGTGTCTAAGCCCCTTCCTGTCAAAGAAAGGAAAGGCAAAAAGTCCTCCAGGGGAGGCAAGAATCCTAGAGGGAGCAGCTGAGGCCGCAATTGCTAGGATAGGCAGTCCCCCTGCATGGCCACCAGTGAGTGGATGCCTACAAAGTTGCTCAAACAGGTGGAAGCAACTCGGGGCCAATTCCTGGACAATCTCCGTGATCAGTCTAGGATATCGCGTCCCATTCATAACATCTCTACCTCCCCTGACGACGAATCCAGTGTCATTGAGCTCCCTTGCCTTGGGATCAGCAAGGGGGCAAGCCCTTCGGGCAGAAGTCCAGACCCTGTTGAAGAAGGGCGCTCTTCAAGAGGTCCTCGACGAATCTCCAGGTTTCTTCAGTCGACTCTTTCTTGTAAAGTAGGCGTCTGGAGGCTGGAGACCAGTCATCGACCTTTCAGCTCTGAACAAGTTTGTCAAACAAACTCCGTTCAGCATGGAGACAGCGGACACGGTCAGACTAGCAGTAAGACCGCAAGACTTCATGTGCACACTGGACCTAAAGGACGCGTACTTCCAGATCCCAGTCCATCCGTCTTCAAGGAAGTACTTAAGATTCAGCCTAGACAACAGAAAGTACCAGTTCAAGGTGCTGTGCTTCGGTCTCTCCAGAGCACCACAAGTCTTCACCAGAGTGTTCACCCTAGTATCATCTTGGGCACACAGGATTGGCATCCGTCTCCTCCATTATCTGGACGACTGGTTAATCCTAGCAGACTCGGTGTCATCCCTTTTTCAACACCGAGACAAACTTCTGAGACTTTGCCAAGATCTGGGGATCATGGTAAATCTCAAGAAGTCCTCACTGCTTCCTATTCAAAGACTGGTATACCTAGGCATGATTATAGACACCAATCTCCACAAAGCCTTCCCATCAGACGACAGGATAGCAAGGCTGAGGAAGGTCGCAAGGCCTTTTCTCAGACGAGAAGAACTTCCAGCCCAATCGTGGTTACGTCTCCTCGGTCACCTTTCATCACTGGCTCGTCTAGTTCCCAACGGTCACCTCAGGATGAGATCCCTCCAGTGGTGACTCAAGTCCCGGTGAAATCATGCGTACGATTCCCCGGACATCCAGATCCCCATGGGACCTGCAGAACTGACGGATCTCCAGTGGTGGGTGGCAGACGAGAACCTACGAAAAGGAGTGGATCTTCTCGTCCTCCCCCCGGATTTGATGCTGTTTTCGGACGCTTCAAAAAAAAAGGGTGGGGGGCCCAGGTGCTGCATCACACGACCTCAGGCCTCTGGTCAGAGTCAGAAAAGTACCTCCATATAAATCTCCTGGAGATGAAGGCCGTCTTTCTGGCCCTTCAACAGTTCCAACAGTACCTGGCAAGTCACTCTGTGGTGGTGATGAGCGACAACACCACAGTAGTGGCCTACATCAACAAACAAGGAGGTACTTTTTCGCCGCAACTATCCCATCTAGCAGTAGAGAGATACTGAGATGGGCTGAAGTCCACTCGATACCACTATCCGCACGCTTCATTCCGGGCAAAAGGAATGTGCTCGCCGACAATCTGAGCAGAGCATCTCAGATAGTGAGTACCGAGTGGTCTTTGGATCATCTAGTAGCCAACAAAGTCGTGACTTTGTGGGGTTCTCCGACTGTAGATCTTTTCGCAACGGCCCTGAACTTCAGGCTCCCGCTGTACTGTTCCCCAGTCCCAGACCCCAAGGCTCTCTGGCAAGATGCTTCCAACAACGGTGGGACAACATCGATGTTTATGCCTTTCCCCCGTTCTGTCTGATGAGGAGGGTACTCAACAAGACCAGAACACTGGTCAATCTTTCAATGACCCTCATAGCTCTGCTATGGCATCATGCGGAATGGTTCCCGGACCTTCTACAACTCCTAACGGAGCTACGTAGAGAACTCCCTCCACAACACAATCTACTCAAATATCCACATGCCAACATCTTCCACAAAGCCGTAGGTTCACTACGACTTCACACCTGGAGACTATCCAGCATCTCCTCTCTGAGAGAGGATTTTCGCAAGAAGTTGTCGTCAGGATGTCTGGACACCTGCGAAAGTCTTAGGCAGCAGTCTACCAGGCAAAGTGGAAAGTCTTTTGTGGTTGGTGTCGTGGAAGGGGTATCTCTCCACTTGATGCCACTATTCTAACAATAGCGGAGTTCCTTGTGTATTCTCCGGAAGAAATGCGCCTTTCAGTCTCGGCAGTGAAAGGCTATCGCTCAGCCTTAAGTCTAGCCCTCAGGCTGAAAGGAATGGACATTTCTTCATCGCTAGAACTTTCTCTACTCATGCGTAGTTATGAACTTACCTGCCCTCAGTCGGAAGTGAGACCTCCCCCATGGTACGTGGTTCGAGTTCTCAGGTCTCTTAAGAGACTTCCCTATGAACCATTACGCCAGGCATCAGATCGCCACCTAACCTGGAAGACGGTATTCCTGCTAGCTTTGGCCTCGGCCAAACGAGTTAGCAAACTTCATGGTCTCCTGTATGACATCGCCCATTCAAGGGGATGGGGGGGAGGTAACGTTCAGCTTCGTCCCTGAGTTTATTGCTAAGACTCAGAATCCTGGAGTGGCGGATCTTCGATTCGACTCCTTCCGGATTTCTAGTCTCCTTACTGTAACAGATGACCCAGACCATCTCTTACTATGCCCAGTGAGGAGCTTGAGGCTGTACAGTACCTCAAAAGAACAGCTGCAGCCCGTCCTGATGTGCCAGCACTATTCGTCAGCACAGGAAGGACCAAGAGGAGGGTCACCAAGAACACCATCTCTGCATGGATTCGTAGGGTCATTGACCTGGTCTTGAATCCAGACCCTCCTCCGTCACATCTCCCTAGAGCACATGATGTCAGGGGCATAGCTACGTCCCTGGCCTTCTAAAGAAATTTTTCAGTGACGCAGGTTCTTCAAGCTGGGGTGTGGAAACGTCAAACAACATTCACATCCCACTGTCTGCAAGACGTGACCCACAGGAGACTCGATACGTTCGCTATCGGCCCTGTGGTGGCTGCACAACAGCTGGTTTAAAACCTCAAGCTCCTTATTGGACAAGTAGCAGAAGGTTGAGGGCATTGTTACCCGGTTTTAGTTTGCATGAATGAAAAGGTTTGACTGGCCCTAATTCTTTTCTTCATTATCCCCTCTCTTGGGGAAAGCAGCATCATGGGTTCTCTGCATAGCTGACCTCAAACCACTGCAGGTAAACCATGCTCCCTTGCGTTCCTAGCATTAAGATTAATACTGTTACGTCTCCATACCCTGATGAGGTGGTAATGGGAAAGTCCTAGTCTATAAGTTTCCATCTAAAGAACCTCAGAACAACTTCCTAGGACGAGTCACACTTCTTCATACCTTCACACACAGCTTGCGTAGGCCACAGTCCTTGCGTAGCAAGGTTCTAGCGAGGTGCAGGGACTCCTTATTTCTTGGGTGCTTACACACTCAAATAACGAGCCCCCGGGCAAAGCCAAAAGCCCGACTGGCTGGGTTGTCCACCCTTCCTAATGGGCGAGTCACCCTTATTAAATAGCGTGGTTTGTATTCCAGTTACGGAACAAAGGACAAATTCGTATATAATTTGTATTTTTCCCAACTATACAAACCTTAGCTATTTAACCAAACTTGCTCGCCAGCCCTATCCCCCTTGAAGTCCTACCTCCAAGCAAAGTGAGCTCAAGCACAGGTGTGTGAGAGGAGGGGGGTTTAGCAAGCTACCCTCCCCTACCCCCGCTAACTAGCGGTGTGGGTAGTAAACCCTCGTTAAAAATTAATGGCTCGTCATTTCAGCTACGCCGAAAGTAATATCCCTATTAAGAAGCTATGGTTTGTATAGTTAGGAAAAATACAAATTATCTACGAATTTGTCATATTTACTCACCAAAATTTTTTGTATATCTTCATGTTTGACAAAAATTTTTAAAGATAAAATTTTCCAAAATTTATGTATAATTTAAAAATTTTTACTTACTCTTGCTATAGCTAAGGCTATACTACAATTGAAGCTCATGCCAAACAGCTTAGAATTCTATAAGAATCCCTAAAGTGTGGTAGAATAGGGGAAGAAAGATCCATATCAACAGAACACTGTTTCTCCCTAAATCGGTCAAATAGACAACCTAAGGTGGTACATTCAGATACCATCCAGCCTAAGCCAGCAGCAGCTGTACCTGAGGTGGCAGCAGCCGTGCCTAAGGCAGCAGCTATTCTGAGCAACCATGGCTCTATGGACTGACTTTCCATTACCCGTAGGTATTTCAACACAAAGTGGCAGTGGCATTGTCAAGTCAATAAAAAAGTGGACTATCCTATAGGGAACCAGACCACGAGTAAGAGGAAAGGTACAGGCTGATATTAGGCAGTAGATAAATGAATCTGCCACTAACCTAGTTGTCAACATTAAATTAGGAGAAAGGGGATTAGCCTTTTAAAATAATGAAAGCTGTTTAAAATGGCCAGGATGCCATAAATTTGCAAATTCAAGGAAAATCCTGACTACTAGGAGGTATCCGATCGACCAAATTTAGAGGATAATGTTCCTCAGATATGGAGGAAGGGAATAGATGCAGATGGCCAGCTTTAGGCTGCAGCTAAGGTGGCAAGGGGAAGGCTCTCTTCTAATGAAAAGAGGGAGGTACAGTACCCCTAACCTACTCTCATTTAAGGCTAGAACAACTCAAGCCAGCAGGACTGGAATGTATGGCCAAATACAGTAATAAATACTTCGGCCAGGGAGCTTCCGACCAGGCAAAGGAGTCAAGACCTCACAGCAAGAGATACATAGCTTAAGATGAAGAGCTGAAGCCAGAAACCAGGCGAATGCTAATTCGGCATAGTAGAACCCCTAGGGGTTCTGGTTTTATTGCATAGGAAGGATTAGGCCACAAAAAACTACCGTGCCAGCTAGCTTAGTTTTGTAGTGATTGAGGTAAGCTCAGATGCCAGGGAATGTGGACTAGATAAAGGCATTGTGCTTCCACGGACAGTGAAAAATTGGTTTAACTAGGAAGGGGAATGGGACAGCTGGACCACCCAAAGGTGGTCGCTAAGGCAGCAGAGGGAATTAATTCAGGATAGGATCATTCACTTGCCTACCCAAAGCCAGACTAGACGACCCACAAGCTGTCCCGTCCATCTATATAGCAATGAGGATTCCTCAGATGCCTGGGAATCCTGGACTGGAAAGGAACTAGGTTCCATAGCAAGTAGGCCAAGTCTAGCAAAGGGCGAGGAAAAGGGTTGGGGGAAGGAAGGGAGACTTAGAAAATGGTAAAGCGGCAGGAAAGAAGACCTATCTGTAGCATCAGAACAAGCAAATTTCGTTCCAACAGATCTACAGTGATTAGGCACAAAGAACGAATTCTCCCAATCGGCTGCCAACATACCACAAATTAAGATTGTAGCCTAGCAAATGGGTAAGGAGACTCGAAAGGGAGGTCTACCTGTCAATATGAGAACAGGGTTGGTTTCGCTCTAAGGGATCAACAGAGTGTAGACACAAGGAACAAGTCCTCTCAACTAGTGCCGCTTAGCCAGACACTAAGGCTATGTAGATAAGTGAAATAATTTCGCCCAAAGACAACTGTAAACCACCTTCTACTGCTCCCAGGGAGTACCTCCAAGGCTGCAGCTCCCCACTATGATGTATCAATAGCAAGGGGGGTGGGGCGGCCTCATGAGAACCTTGCGGTTACGTGGTAGAAGGTGAAGGTGGGTTTGTAAATATTAGCAAGTCTTGGCCAAGAGCTAAGTTCCAGGAGTCAGCCTAAATCAAGACTGATTTAAGACAAGCATGCAAAAATGCAAAAGTCTAACCTATAATCATACCACAGTTGTAAAAGAATATATATAACACTTTTACAAGAATAGATAAGGATTTTATATGTAAGTCTTAGCAATTTGGAGACATGAGCTTCTGGCTTTGGCCATGAGACAGCCATTGTTAGATAACGGACGCATAGCGGTAAAACACAGTGTGGGAGACGCAAAATTCTCCACCACAAAAGGAAAAGGTACTCGACTTAACCAATGAGGAAGAAACAGAAGCATCTTTAGTCTCAAAAACACTAAAAAAAACTAACTCCCAAAGCGATCTAACAAGATGGCGCTGCAAGAAGGAATGGCGAACCAGCCAACATGTTTACAGCACACTGTGATTGGAGTTGTAATGGCTCTCTCTCCCATGTATCCAATTCTATCCCATATCCTTCAAGACAAGGTGAACTCTATTCAGGGAAGGATAGCCGTGGTTGTTTTATACACGTCCCTGTTTCATACATGATATCTCTCGGGATATTCTCTCTAGGGGTTAGAACCCTGTGATACCTCAACTGGTAAAATTCTCTGGTAAATCACTCACAGTAATATCCATAGTAAAAACCTGCGTTTGAGGAACTTCATCAGGACGACATGGGTTGAGCCCAAAAAGGTATTACACTGTACATGTGGAAGTACTGTACTTGGTACAGAAAGGCCCCCAAATTTACAGGTGTGGAGTGACTATGGATTCTAGATACAGTACTAATTTTCCTCATATGGTGATGTTAATTTATGTATGGTGTTCCTTTTTTTATAAGGTAAAATAGAATAATAGGGGCAGTTTTTTGGTGGTATACAAATCAATTTATAATTTTTTATGAAAGGAATAAGAAACAATCATACAGTAATATGATATCAAAATGGAAAACTTGTATTTTTTTCTACTCTTGCATTTAACATATCCCCATTACAAGTTAGGTATAAGACAAACTTCATTCACATATACTGATAAAGTATTTCCTTTTGAGTAATTTGACATATATGTAT
The DNA here is from genome assembly GCF_036898095.1 of Palaemon carinicauda. NCBI lineage: Eukaryota > Metazoa > Arthropoda > Malacostraca > Decapoda > Palaemonidae > Palaemon > Palaemon carinicauda. Next base: position 83,827,218 of record NC_090730.1, on the reverse strand, counting down.
CTTTTGTCCAAAGTAACTCTGCATCCTGATAATAAATTGAAGTTATTACGCATTAGATATTTAAAGATCTCAGGGTTGTATAATTAGGAAAAATACAAATTACTTCAAATTTGTGGCAAATTGCTTTAAAAATTTGTGATATTTTCATAAATGGAGAATGGTCAACTTCTTGTAGTGAGAGGTAAAGAATATTGAAGGGAACAGTGAATTGATATGAACATTGCAATTGATCATAGAGAGAAGATTTGACAAATGGTTAAATTTGGTTTTCATTTTCCTCCTTGCAGATAAAGATGCTAATGATGCGTCATTTTAGAATGAGGGCCATCAAATGCCCTAGAACAGCCTTACCATTGTTATATCCTTCTTCTCAAAATGCTAATAGAAAAAAATGGCATCACATTCATTCTTCAGCAGTTACTTCTTATCCTAGATGTGAACTAACATCTGTAAGGTAAGGTATTTGTTGTACTTGAACTATCACTTTTAAATTATGCCTTAAATATCTGACTTAAGGGTAATTTTATGTGTGTGTAGCTTATAAATATATGCAGTTTTTTAGATAAAGGTTTTTTCCCCCTACAAGCCCATTACTTTACAATAGCCTTTTGTGTGTGGTATAAAATTTCAGGGTACTCCAGAGGCAAAGAAGAACCTTTGAATTTCTAGCTGGTAGTACAATCATCTGCATGTCACTGGCTCTTTCATGGCAATCTTGAGTCATTAACTGTTTTCCCCCAGACTAGTTGTGAGGAACAAAGTGGCTGGATGGGGGCCAATTTTTGTATAGTAATGGTGTTGTGTAAGTAAAAGTAGCTTGTGTTTTTTAACCTACACTGCAAAACTAACCCATTACTGTAATTAGCAATTACCAATGAGGTAAGAAGGCATCCTAAGCTGCTTTCCCCAAAAGATAGAAAGAACGATGACTAGGAGCCAGTGAGCTTTTAGAGAAAAAGTGTATCTTCTAAGTTTTTAAAACTTACAAGAGGTCAAGAATTGGCCTGGAATCTTTGTAACAAAACATGGCTGTGCTGTTTGTTATAATTAGAGAATATCTGACACAAAAAACACTCTTCATGCTATTTAAATAGAGCCAGTTGAAAGGACATAGACATTTATGGATCAGAACACAGAATATCTTCAAGAGGTTGATGGAAAACTTTTGCAGCAGCAGCATCATTTTAAAAATGGTAGTTCAAGTTAAAGGTGTCTATTAAAGCTATGGAAGAGAATGAATAGATATGAGGAAGCCCATGGAGGCCATGGGTTTGGAATTAGAAATAGAGATGGGAGTATATATTTCAAATGGCTCAGAGTTTTTAATTGGCATATATGAACATTTGGTTTCTTCAATTAGATAAACACCTGATAACATATGAAAGAGGAGGAGTGTAAAGCCAAATAGAATATATCCTGGTTAGAGGAGTTGACAAACACAATATGCTGAAATGTAAAGTAATTTTGGGGGAAACATGTGTTAAACAACATTGACTGGTAGTGATAGCTTTACAATGGGAGGTAGAAGACTCAAGAAGAGAAAGAGATCTGTAAAGAAGGTTTGAGACCTTAAAGGAGAAATTGGTGACAATTTAAGAGGATTGTGATATATATATATATATATATATATATATATATATATATATATATATATATATATATATATATATATATATATATTTTCAATATTAAACTTACCCGATGATCATATAGCTGTCAGCTCTGCTGCCCGACAGAAAAACCTACGGGCGGAATACGCCAGCGATCGCTATACAGGTGGGGGTGTACATCAACAGCGCCATCTGTCAAGTAGGTACTCAAGTACTCGATGTCAACATAGAACCAATTTTCTCTCTGTCGTGCCACTGGCAAGACCTACTAAATACGCTGTTACTAACTGGATTTGTTTTCACAACGATTTGGTGAAGTACACTATTCCAGTTTTGAGCTTTCGCTATGCAGGGGTTTTATCTTCATTTCAAAACTTGAATTCGTTTTGTATAGATTTAATTATGGTGACGAAGAGAGTATGGACTCTCTTTCACTTTTAAATGGCCGACCCTTCCCTTAGACGGAAGTGTGTTTAGGTTTTTGGTAATTTTGCTTAACACGTTATAGATCTATATATTTTATATCTCTCCGCCTTTATAGGCCTCTTCGATTATCTTTCCATTTATTATAAACATATAACAATAAATTTTTATGTTTGTTTATATGCGACCTTTCCTGATTGTAGGCGGTCCTAACTTGGAACCGAATTTAATTAACATTGAGCCCGTTATATCGTATTTAACCTTTAAAGAATTTTATACTTTTTAAATTTTAATGTTTTATGAAAGAATTTCTTTGATAGTCTCGTACTGTTTTCAAAGATGAACTAACGTTTAGTTTTTAGTCTACGCAGTTGTTGACGTTCAGGACGTTCAACATGCGCTCTATCGTTACGATAGAGAGAGTGTATCACGGTTTCACTTTGCAGTAAGAGTAAACCGATTCTGGCGTTTCGTTCATTCTTTCTTAGCTTAAATGGTTTAAATTCTAAATTAAAGGAACTTTTTATTTGGAAAACCTTTCAGTTTTTTCCTTTAGCAAATAACATGTTTTAACGATATATAATTGGGCTCTTCTCTCAGGTGCGAAATCAAGAGAGAGAGATAGAGACGGAGGGAGAGAGAGGAGAATAAACGTTTCGTTCAAGCTGGTAACGTTGTTCTCGTTTTTTACTCTCCTCCCTAGTCGCTGTAGGGGAAGAAGGTAAAACGTTTCTAGGGTTTTATTCTTGTTCCCAGGCTATGTGCGGTGAGAGATTGTAAACGTAGTTTATTTGATCTAGTGTTTAGTCTCTTTCCCAGCCACTGAATTCTTTATCTTTATTTATGTTTTCTGTTGCATTGTACGACTGTTTTCGCAATTACTACCTTTTAATGAAGGATAGGATTGCGTGTTTCAGGTAGAAATCAGTTAAAGTTCGATTTCAGTGAAATAAGTGCAAAACAGAAAATCAAAGTGATAAAGTGATATGCGCAAAGTGTTACAGTGTTGCGTCCGAGGGTTCGTCTGTTCGTGCCAGTTGTTCACCTAGTCCGGGACCTCTTACAAGCTCCCAAGCCCAGGGGAGAAGTAATGTCGAACGACTTATGGGTTCCACAGGCCTTGATCAACGAACAGACGTTTTTCCCTCCGTGGTTTCGGGCGTATCTACCCAAGATCGCCCCACCCACACAAAGACGAGAGAGCCCATTTATTCCTCGTCTGCGGAAGAGGTTTCTCATATGAAACCATGGACCACATCTCGCAGCTTTTTAAGTGCAAGTCGGTCCCTTCCGCGCAAGTCCAACGGCCCAGGTGTAGCCACTGGGTCAGTTCGGACTCGCTGCAGTCATCCGACGACTGCACACCTCCCAAGAGAGGCAAGGTGGTACCGCAACAGGCAGTAACTCCGTCTGTTGCCGCACCAGCTGTTTTAGACCCTCAGTCACAACGGACAGTAGCTCCGTCTGTTGCCGCTTTTGTAGACCCTAAGTGGTCTTTACTGCAGTCTATGCAGACTCAGTTAGCTGCGGTTATGCAGGAGTTTCGTGCGGAGAAGGTTGACACTGCTCCCGTTAGCCTACAACCTGCCACGGTTGTGCGCCCAGCTCACGCTGAGGCTGCCTGCTCCCACACTCCGGCTGCGGAGAGCTCCACCACCGATGCGCAGTCGACCCTGCCAGACGCATGTTGACGTTAGCCGACGTGCGGCACCCTCCGTTGACATGCGTGAGCTACCGCATCAGCAGTGGGAAGGTGGAGTCAAGCTGCCGTGTTTTGACGCGATGCGTTAGTTTCCGCAACCCACGGCAGTCCCCTCCACGCACCACCACTCCGCTTTGGTTGTTGCCTGCTCCCACACTCCGACTGCGGAGAAGGTTGACGATGCACCCGTTTGCCTACAACCTTCCACGGTTGTGCGCCCAGCAGACGCTGCGGCTGCCTGCTCCCACACTCTTGTTGTGAGAGCTCCTCCACCCATGCGCAGTCGACCCTGCCAGACGCATGCTGACTCCCACAGACACACGGAGCACTCCGTTGCCGTGCGTGAGCTACCACAAGCTGCCGTGTTTTGACACGGTGTGTCAGCCTCCGCAACCCACTGTGGTTACCGCCACTCGCCCGCAGCAGACTAGTCAGTCAGGAGTTGAGGCTTCCCCACACAGCTTTGGTTGTTGCCAGCTCACAGACTGTCAAGCAGTTACATGACGTTGCCTTCTGGTCTGCTACTAATGCACCAGTGCTGTATGTCCTCACGCACCTGTTGTGGTTGACAGTTCAGTTTTTTTTGACAGTTCTCAGACTGTCAGGCAGTTACATAACGTTGCCTTCTGGTCTGCTGCTAATGCACCAGTGCTGTATGTCCTCACACACCTGTTGTGGTTGACAGTTCAGTTTTTGACAGTTCACAGACTGTCAAGCAGTTACATAACGTTGCCTTCTGGTCTGCTGCTTTTGCACCAGTGAGACCCTCACTGAGATAACCTAGCTTTTCTCAGACATGGTTCCTGTAGATGAGAAAGTGCTGTTCTCCCTCCTACTGATATTCCTTTGAGGACTCTGTCATTTGGAGAGGAGCCTTAAGCTGCTTAGCCTCCTATGGACTTTAATTAAAGCATAATAAGGCTTCCAGGGATGGTAAATGGTTCCGCTTCAGTCGCTAACCCCGTCTGTTGCCACACCTGCTCCCGTAGACCCTAATGGGCTTTGCTGCAAGACATGCAGTCCAAGCTTGTGTCCTTGATAAAGGATTTTTTACGGAGAAGTACCTTCTGGCCAACAACCTTCCTACCGGTTGGTTGTGCGCCCTGTTGACGCTGAGGTATCCTACTCGCGTCCGCCAGTTGAGGTGGTTCCTCCACCGATGCGGCCCAGTGTGGGTTGCCAGTCGCACGTTGACGTTAAGCGACTCTCGGAGGTGGTTGTGGACGTTCAGTGTGTCACTAGGAAGACGTTCAACAACCAGCAGAGGTGACTTGTTGTGACGCAGTGCGGCAACCTCAGCAACCCGGTAGGGGGTTGACTGCACAACCCAGACAGTCTAGACAGTTTCGGGTTGACGCTGTACTTCCTCGCGTACCCATGGTTGACAGTTCACAGACTGTGCAGCAGTACCATGATATTGTGTCCGGCTCCGTCACGCATCCACCAGTGCGACCGGATTCAGCGAGTCAGACGTTGCCCACTCCGTTGCCGTTTCCTCATCAGTTTCGGATGAGGAACCCTCTGATGAGGACATTGCTGAACAAGACGATCAACCCCCAGCCCTGCTATCCATCCAGAAGATGCTGAAGAAGGAACGCTGCCCTGTCAGGCTGTGGATGAGTCTGGTTAGGACACTGTCATCCGTGGTTCAATTTGTGTCACTTGGAAGACTACACCTCCATCCTCTTCTGTATCATCTAGCTTTTCACTGGAAAAGGACAAGACGCTAGAAGCGGTCTCGATCCCGGTTTCCGGAAAGATAAAGTCTGGTCTGACTTGGTGAAGGACTTTATCAACCTTTGAAAGGGTCTTCCCCTGACTGTTCAGACTTCCAACCACGTTCTCTTCTCGGACGCATCGGACGTAGGCTGGGGTGCGACATTAGGCGGTAGGGAATGCTCGGGATTATGGAACTCGGGTCAAAGGACAATTCATTTCAACTGCAAGAAGCTACTGGCAGTACGTCTGACCTGGAAAAGCTTCAGGTCTCTCCTTCAAGGCAAAGTGGTGGAGGTGAACACGGACAACACCCTGCTTTGACGTACATCTCCAAGCAAGGAGGGACCTACTCTCTGACATGGTACGAGTTCGCAAGAGACCTCCTCACCTGGTCAACAGGTCTAGACTTTTCACTAGTAACGAGGTTCATCCAAGACAACTTGAATGACATAGCAGATTGTCTCAGTAGGAAGGGACAAATAATTCCAACAGATTGGACACTCCACAAGGATGTATGCAAGAGACTTTGGGCCACCTGGGGCCAGCCAACCATAGATCTCTTCGCAACCTCGATGACCAAGAGGCTCCCAATAGTTTGCTCACCTATCCCGGACCCAGCAGTAGTTCATATAGATACCTTTCTACTAGATTGGTCACATCTAGATCTATATGCATTCCCTCCGTTCTAGATTGTCAACAAGGTACTGCAGAAGTTCGCCTCTCACGAAGGGACAAAGTTGACGCTAGTTGCTTCCCTCTGGCCCGCGAGAGAATAACTCACCGAGGTACTTCGATGGCTAGTAGACGTTCCCAGAACACTTCCCCTAAGGGTGGACCTGCTACGTCAGCCACGCGTAGAGAAGGTACTCCAAGGCCTCCACGCTCTTCGTCTGACTGCCTTCAGACTATCGAAAGACTCTCGAGAGCTAGAGGTTTTTCGAAGGAGGCAACCAGAGCGTTTGCTAGAGCAAGGAGAACATCCACCCTTAGAGTCTACCAATCGAAGTGGGAAATCTTCCGAAACTGGTGCAAGTCAGTATCCGTATCCTCGACCAGTACCTCTGTAACTCAATAGCTGACTTTCTCTTATATCTGAGGAAAGAACGATCTCTTTCAGCTCCCACTATCAAGGGTTACAGAAGCATGTTGGCATCAGTCTTCCGTCGCAGAGGCTTAGATCTTTCCAACAATAAAGATCTACAAGACCTCCTTAAGTCTTTTGAGACCACGAAGGAGCGTCGTTTGGTTACACCTGGTTGGAATTTAGACGTGGTTCTAAGATTCCTTATGTCAGACAGGTTCGAACCGCTTCAATCAGCCTCCCTGAAAGATCTCACCTTTAAGACTCTTTTCCTGATATGCTTAACCACAGCTAAAAGAGTCAGTGAGATTCATGCCTTCAGCAAGAACATCGGATTCTCATCCGAAACGGCTACATGTTCTACAACTTGGTTTTCTAGCCAAACACGAGCTGCCTTCTCGGCCTTGACCAATATCGTTCGATATTCCAAACTTATCGTATGGTTGGAAATGAACTAGAAAGAGTATTATGTCCTGTAAGAGCTCTTAAGTTCTATTTTAAAAACCTTTACGAGGCCCGTCTGAAGCTTTATGGTGTTCAGTTAAGAATCCATCTTTGCCTTTGTCAGAGAATTCTTTATCCTATTTTATCAGACTGTTAATACGAGAAGCTCATTCCCATCTGAATGAGGAAGACCAAGCTTGGCTGAAGGTAAGGACACACGAAGTTAGAGCTGTCGCAACTTCCGTGGCCTTTAAACAAATAGATCTCTGCAAAGTATATTCGACGCAACCTATTGGAAAAGCAAATCAGTGTTCGCGTCTTTTATCTTAAGAATGTCCAGTCTCTTTACGAGAACTGCTACACTCTGGGACCATTCGTAGCAACGAGTGCAGTAGTGGTGAGGGCTCTACCACTACAATTCCCTAATTCCATAACCTTTTTAATCTTTCTCTTGAAATGTTTTATTAATATTTTTGGGTTGTCCGGAAGGCTAAGAAGCCTTTCGCATCCTACTTGATTTGGCGGGTGGTCAAAGTCATTTCTTGAGAAGCGCCTAGATTAGAGGTTTTGATGAGGACCTTTAGTATGGGTTGCAACCCTTCATACTTCAGCTCCTAGGAGTCGCTCAGCATCCTATGAGGATCGCGAGGCTCAGTAAGGAAGACGTACTTAAAAAGGCAGAGTAATTGTTCAAGTCGACTTCCTTACCAGGTACTTATTTATTTTATGCTTGTTATTTTGAATAACTGCTGAAATGAAATACGGAATACTTAGCTCATAATGTCAACATGTTATGCTGGTCTCTACCCACCCCCCTGGGTGTGAATCAGCTATATGATCATCGGGTAAGTTTAATATTGAAAAATGTTATTTTCATTAGTAAAATAAATTTTTGAATATACTTACCCGATGATCATAAATTAAAGGACCCACCCTTCCTCCCCAATAGAGACCCAGTGGACAGAGGAGAAAATTGGTTCTATGTTGACATCGAGTACTGAGTACCTACTTGACAGATGGCGCTGTTGATGTACACCCCCACCTGTATAGCGATCGCTGGCGTATTCCGCCCGTAGGTTTTTCTGTCGGGCAGCAGAGCTGACAGCTATATGATCATCGGGTAAGTATATTCAAAAATTTATTTTACTAATGAAAATAACATATTATATATATACAGTATATATATATATATATATATATATATATATATATATATATATATATATATATATATATATATACAGTGAACCCTCGTTTATCGCGGTAGATAGGTTCCAGACGCGGGCGCGATAGGTGAAAATCCGCGAAGTAGTGACAGCATATTTACCTATTTATTTAACATGTATATTCGGACTTTTAAAACCTTCCCTTGTACGTAGTACTGTTAACAAACCACCCTTTAATGTACAGAACACTTAATGTATGTACTACAGCACCCTAAACTAAAACAGGCACAAATATTAAAGGCGATTTTATATCATGTGTTTCCTAAACACCTAAAAAGCACGATAAAAAATGGCAACCAATGTTTTGTTTACGTTCATCTCTGATCATAATGAAGAAACAAACTCATTTAGTGTACACATATATGTATAGGTTAGTTTTTGCATCGATTATATTGATTATACAGTACTGTATGTTGATTTTTTTATTACCAATGTTTTAGTTTACGTATTTTTCTTAGGACTTCCAAATGAAATCTTTTTCTTTATGACGCCGCCTGAAACGACGGCGTGTACGCTCAGTAAACAACCACGCTCAGAACAAACAAGGCATTTAACGCGCATGATGATAGTGATAAATAATGATACAGTACATACAGTATTTACAGTAAAAGCATTTACAAAATATGTTACCTTACAAATATAAATTATACAGTACTTGTACGTAGCAAAGCAGGAAAACAATTTGAGAGAGAGAGAGAGAGAGAGAGAGAGAGAGAGAGAGAGAGAGAGAGAGAGAGAGAGAGAGAGAGAGAGAGAGAGAGAGAGAGATTGTTTTACGTACGAATGTAAATTTTAAACAAAAAAAATATGATAGGTTACAACATGTAGACTTTTAAAACCTTCCCTTTAACTTAATGCATACAGTACGTACATTACTAAACTATAAAACAGGTTAAAGTAAAAAATAAAGATTGTTACTGTACTCACCACGAAAGAAGTTCAAGAAAAACTTGAATGACGATGGCGATGAATTTGCTGCACAGTAGAAATGATGATGATGAAGCTGATGATGTGTTCTACTGTGCAGTCAATGATAGTATTTTACGTCTCTTCAGACGGAGGTGTCTTTTCCTGGGACACCTCTTCAACTTCTTCAATTTCTTCCGAAGGCGTACTAGCAGGAGGAACTGGCTCTTTTTTGCGAGGCTGGAAGAACATTGTGATCGGAAGTTGTTGCCGCTGCTTCTTTTTTCGATCCAAGAGCATCCTGTAGGGAGTCATGATGTCATCGACCTTATTTGAGAATTGCATCGAGCGAACCATATCCTCGTCCCACTCTTGTAACATTTCTTTCGCCTCCTTCATATGGTTGCAGAACTTGGCAAGCCGTTCTAATGTTAAGCCCGTTTCTTCGACATTTTCTTGGGTCTCTTCCTGGGTACCCTCACTCTCTTCCTCACTTGCCGATTTCGTCAGGTCTTCGAGGTCTGCGTCAGTTAGGGGCTGGGAATGGCAGTCCAACAACTCGTCGACGTCTTCAGTCGTCATGTCGCCAAACCCGTCACCTCCAATTATGGCAGCCAACTGCACAGATTTCCGTATTGCAGAGTGTTGGATTTCCGACGGAGTAAATCCCTTGTCGTCGTAAACAATATCGGGCCACAGCTTCTTCCAGCTCGCATTCACGGTTGCAGGTTTCATCTCTTGAAGTGCCTTTTGAATATTCTGCAGGCACGTGGCTATGGTGTACTGCCGCCAGTACGCCTTCAAGTTGAAATCTTCATCCTCGTCATCTTGGGCAGCATCCACACACGCAACGAGGTCCGCCAAGGTATTCTTCGTGTAGAGGGCCTTGAACGCCCTGATAACCCCCTGGTCCATCGGTTGAATTAATGACGTGGTGTTGGGTGGCAGGAACTCAACCTGAACGCCCTCACGCGACAGGTCAGTTGCGTGTCCACCAGCGTTATCCATAAGGAGAAGGATCTTGAATGGCAAGCCCTTCTCTAAGAGATATTCATGGACTTGCGGGATGAAACACTGGTGGAACCAGTTGGAGGTCAGCATCTTCGTAATCCATGCTTTTTGATTATGCATCCAGTACACGGGAAGGAGATTCTTATTTTTATTTTTCAAAGCGCGAGGATTTTTCGACTTATAAATAAGCCCCGGCTTTAACAAAAATCCAGCAGCATTGCCACACATCACGAGGGTAACGCGATCCTTGAATGCCTTAAAACCAGAGGCTTTGGCTTCCTCTTTGAACAGGAAAGTTCGCGACGGCATTCTCTTCCAAAACAAGCCGGTTTCATCCATATTAAACACTTGTTCCGGCTTGTATCCACCTTCAGCGATAATGTTCTTGAAAGTCTGGTTCACGTAAGTTTCAGCAGCGGCAGTGTCAGCGGAAGCAGACTCCCCATGCAGGGAAACGCTTTTCAGGGCGAAGCGTTTCTGAAACTTCGCGAACCATCCTTTGCTTGCGGAAAAACGTTTCTGAGGCTGGGAATCAGTGGATGTCCCTGGTTGAGGATCATCTGCATCATCATCATCTTCAGCATGGTTGCCGTCGTCGTCTTTAGGTTCCTTTGCAGCAAAATTCTCATATAAGCTCAAAGCCTTTGTTTGGATGGTGTTCGTATCCAACGCTATGTTCTTCTTCCGGCAGTCGGCAATCCACACAGCTAAAGCACCTTCCATGCGTACGATCGTTTTATTACGCATTGTAACGACTCGCTTCGCTGATCTGCTAAAGGTGATTGCAGCAGTCTTTCTAATGTTCGCCTCGTCCTTCTTGATGTAGCGAACGGTGGATTCGTTGATGCCAAAATGGCGGCCGGCGGCCGCGTAACTTCTACCATCTTTTAACATGTCGAGAAGCGTAACCTTCTCAGCTATCGTCATCATCCTTCGGTGGCGTTTAGGCTCACTACCAGCCTTACTAGAAGCAGAACGCTTGGGAGGCATTGTAACAGAAAGTTCAACAAAAAGTTCAACTTAAAACAGTCGCACACAGCACAGATTAAACTTCACAAACTTAAGAACGTCTACTCAGCAATACGCGGAAAGAGAAAGTGAACGATCCAGCCCCGCGAGAACTTTGATGCTGCGGGTAGAAGATGCGGGCAAAACACCAATCACAGGCTAGATAACAAAACTTGAGTTTTGATTCGTCATCTATCAGCGCTTGAACCAATCACAACCCGTCTTACAGTACTATGGTGCGTTGGTTACTCATAGAAGATGCCCCGCGCATAATGAACGTACGTAGATTAAGTACAATACCGTAATAATAATAAATAATGATAATAATACTGTACAGTAATAATAATAATAATAATGATTAATAATAATAACAATAATAATTTTATTAACAACAACAACAATAATAATAATAATAACAATAATAATAAAAATTTACGTACGCTATTTTACGGCTCTCTCTCTCTCTCTCTCTCTCTCTCTCTCTCTCTCTCTCTCTCTCTCTCTCTCTCTCTCTCTCTCTCTCTCTCTCGTACGCTTACAGTATTCGAAATGTGATTTTTGCAACAAAGAATATTATTGGATGCAGTACTGTACTACGTACATATACATACAAAAGATTCATGGAAAAGAAGCACATCCATTACAGTACACACCATTCTAATATGGTATGACTGCATCTGATTTGCGTTTCATGTTCGATTTAATTTTACTACGTACTGAATTATCGTATGATCACATTCTCTTTTCGTGTTTTATTTCTTTCTGTGCTGAATTATATATCATATGTAATGCAATGAACAATCAGTAAGAGCAGATATTACTAATTACAGTATTAATGGAATTACAGGTAACAAAATATCGTATTTGGTTGTCTTCAGATTTCGCGGTATTTTCGAATTTTCCGGAAAATCCGCGATATGTATATATATATGGGTTATGGGAAAACCCCGCGAAGTGGTGAATCCGCGATTGTCGAACCGCGAAGTAGCGAGGGTTCACTGTATATATATATATATATATATATATATATATATATATATATATATATATATATATATATATATATATATATGAGTGGAAAGGTTGAACTTAGAAAGTGGACAGGATAACAGAGTGGAAAATGTCTGGATGAATAAGAAAGAAATATTTGTAGGGGAAACAGGAATTAGTGGGAAGAACCAGTGGATATGGTGTGCTGAGAGGAGAAAAGTGGGGGTGGAACAGAAGGGTGTAAGAGTCAGGTAAATGAAAATCAAAGGTCTTTAAGTCAGGTAAAACAAAATCTAAGCATTTAAGGACTTGAAAGTGAGGCGTGCACAGTGTGCAGAGGAATGGTACTGTACAGAGAAGAGGAAAGAGATTCTAGGAAGAAAGTAGGTATAGCTATAAGGGGAGCAGTTGAGCAATTAATTGAAAGGCTTAGGAACAAGGAAAGGATAAAAGGATATCTATAAGATTTCAAACTTGAGGAAAAGGCAAACAGGATTTTTGGTGACGAAGTTATCAAGGATAAAGATGGAAATATATTGCATAGGGATGAAGATATTAAGAAGAGATGGAGAGAATATTTTTACCAACTAATGAATATTGAAAATGAGAGGAAGGAGGTGGGAGAAGCACAAAGGGTGGAGGGGCCAGTAATGGAGATACGGAATACAAATATAAAACGGGCTTTGAGTAAAATGAAAAATGGTAAAGCACCTGGTAGATCAGAATTTCAAATTGAAATTGTCAAGATACTGGCTGCAGAGGGGAAAGAATGTATGCTAGATTTATTAAGAGCAATATGGGAAGAGGAAATAATGCCTAAAGACTGTAAAGAGAGTCTAATGGTATTTGTATTCAAGCATATATACATATATACTGTATTTGTGCTATTGATTTACTTTGCTCCTACTTTTGTGCAAACTTTTCGCATACTCTCATTATTTGGTACTATAGTTACCAGTGTTGTAGGAAGTACGCTTATATCTATGGAGTTACAAAGTTAAAACTCCTCTGGCCACAACTGAGAACGATAATTCTCTGGCACACTTCCATTAGGACGACATGGCTCGAGCCAAAAAAATGGATTTTGACATAGGAAAAATTTATTTTTGGGTGAGATAGCCACGTCGACCTAATGGCGTTCCCGTTGCTTTTCCATCCCCTCCCAATTCTCAGTGCAGGACCTCGCGTCATGCGATGGCTGCTCCTGGAATGATTCAACATGAAACGTGAAAATTGAGATCGGGAGTTGTAACGGCTCTCTCGCCCACGTATCCTACCCTCACCTTTCCTTCGAGACAAGGTTAACTCTATTCGGGGAAGGATAACCATGGCTTATTATTAACACGTCCCAGATTTATATACAATATCTCTTGGGATATTCGCTCCGGAGGTTAGAACTCCGTTTAATACCTCTAAGGTAAAATTTCTCTTGTATATCACTTGCAGAAATATCCCAAGTAGAAGCTGCCAATGAGGAGTTTCCATCGGGATGACGTGGCTATCTCACCCAAAAATAGATTTTTCTGATGTCAAAATCCATTATTTATTTATATATATACTGTATATATATATATACAGTATATATAATGGATTTTTACTTGGGAAAAATATATTTTTGGGTGAAATAGCCATGTCGTCCTGATGGAAGTTCCTCATTGGCAGCTTCTACTGGGGATATTTTTGTGAGTGATATACCATAGAAAGTTTACCTTAGAGGTATCAAACAGAGTTCTAACCTCTGGAGCGAATATTCTGAGAGATATTGTGTATAAATCAGGGACATGTTAATAGGCCTGTATACATATATATATATATATATATATATATATATATATATATATATATATATATATATATATATATATATATAGAGACCCATATATTTTGCTTCAGAAGATATTAAATTAAGAAAAAATTTTTTATAGTACTAGTGATAGGATTGTAGGATTAACTATCAAACTAAATAAGAACATAAACTGAAAAAAACATTTAAACATATGCACCAACAACATCTCAAACACAGGAAGAAGTAGAAACTTCTTTATAAAGATCTGGAGATATCTATGAAAAACATGAGACTTGATTTACATTTGTTTTGGGTGATTTCAATGTTAAAGTAGGTCAAAAGAAAAAGAGTAGAATCAGTATCAGGTAAATTTGGAGTAAGGACAAGGAAAGAAAGAGGAAATATGCTTGAAGAATTTGCTGAAAGAAACAGTCTTAAAATCATGAAAAACTTCTTTTATAAAAAGGAACATAGAAAATGGACATGGAGAAGCCTAAATGAAAAAAAAAAAACAGATTTTATTCTCAATGAAAAAGTCAATTTAGTTAAGGATGTAACCGCATTAAACAAGTTAAAGTCAAGCGAACATTAAATTGTGAAGTGCAAAATTTTTTTAGATATAAGTAAATAGAGGAAAAAATGAATTTCAAGAAAGAAACTAAACACTTCTGTAATAAGAGAAAAAGCTGATGAGTTTAGTTTAGTAATACAAAATAGGTACTCCTAGCTACATGATGAAATAGAAGCAAGTAAAAAAGAAATTTACAGTAATTCAACAATATTTGTATTGGAATCAGCAGAAGAGGTATATAGAAGAGTTCCTAAACAAGATCAAGAAAAACTATGAGCAAAAACCAAAAACCTAATAAAGAAAATATTGGAAATGAAGGTAAAATCCAAGAGAGATGAAATAGAGTTAGCAGAATTATCTAAGCCAACAAATAAACTAAAAACCCAAGATATTCGTAAACACAGTCAGACCAAAATTGAGGAAACACTAAAGGAAGAAAGAACCTTAAAACTGATTAAAAGAAGACTTGGAACAGGGTGCAAACAAATCTTTGCTTTAAAGGATGAAAATGGAAATATTATACACAATAGAGATGGAGTGATAAAAAAATTTACAGAGGTTTTCTATACAGTGCTATACAATAGTGATATAAGAAATAACTTCACAATGAGAAATAATGAAACACTTAAGCTGGTACCAAATGTAACAGTAGGAGACGTAAAGAAAGCGTTAAAAGGCATGAAAAGAGGCAAAGCAGTAGGGGAAGATGGCCTAACAATTGATTTAATAATAGATGGAGGAATTTCATAATAGTAAAACTGGCTGAACTCTATACCAAATGTCTGCAAGAATACTGTATACCTAAAGCTTGGAAAAAAAATTATCATTATACTAAATTAATTCACAAGAAGGGAGACACAAAAGACCTAAAACTTTATCGCCCAATAAGTTTGCTCTATGTAATATGTAAAATATTTACCAAGATCATATTAGGGAAAATAGAAAGACAGCTAAACTTTAATCAACCAAGAGAGCATGCACGCTTTAGAAGTGGGTATTCAACAACTGACCAAATCCATGTAATTATCCAGCTAATGGAAAAATCAACAGAGTAAGACATACCATTATGTATGGCATTTGTAGATTATGAGAAGGCTTTTGATTCTGTCGAAACATCAGCAGTAATGAAAGTCCTTCAAAACAAGTGAATAAAAGAATCTTAAGTTAGAACCCTTGAAGATATCTATCGAGGAAGTACAGTAAACCTAAAACTACATAAAGATAGTAAGAAGATTCCTATTAAAAAAAGGAGTTAAACAGTGAGATCACATCTTTCCTAAATTATTCACAGTATGTCTAGAAAAAGTTTTTAAGAATTTGGATTGGGAAAATGTATAAATTAATATTAATGGGGAATAACTTAAGAACTTAAGATTTGCAGATGACATAGTTGTGTTTAGTGAATCATGGGAGGAATTACAAAAGATTATAGAAGATTTGAATAGAGAAAGCAGATATGTAGAACTGGAAATGAATATGAATAAAACCAAGATAATGTTCAATGAAAATACCAAGAGACCACAAATAGGAGTTATGGACGATCCTCTGGAGATTGTTTATGAATATAACTACTTAGGACAGACAGTAAGTGTTTCCCCAGGACACTGAGACCGAAAATAAAAGAAGGACAAGCAAGGGATGGAGAGAATTTGGTAAACAATGAGATCATGAAACGTAAAATGCCACTTTCTCTTAGAAGAAAAGTATTTAATGAGATGGTCCTACCATTATTAACTTATGCTTCAGAAACTTTGAGCTTTACTCAAACCTTAGAACATAAGCTAGTTACAACTCAAAGAGCTATGGAAATAATAGTGATGGGAATACCACTAGGAGATAGAAAAAGTGCAACATGGATACGAGAGAAAACTCAAGTAAAGGATATTCTAAAAACTTGTAAGAAAAAGAAATGGACATGGGCAGGACATATAAGGAGAATGACAGACAATAGATGGACATTAAGAATAACTGAATGGGTCCCTAGAGATTGTAAAAGTAGCAGAGGAAGGAAGAGATGGCAACGGATCGACGAACAAAGGAAGTTTTTGGGCATGGGCTGGCACAGAAAGACCATAAACAGGTGCATGTGGAAGGACATATCTGAGGCCTTTGTTCTGTATTGGAGTAGTAATGGCTGATGATGATGATTTTATATATATATATATATATATATATATATATATATATATATATATATATATATATATATATATATATATATATATACAGTATATATATATATATATATACAGTATATATATATATATATATATATATATATATATATATATATATATATATATATATATATATATATATATATATATATATATATATACTATATATGAAATGTCCCACTTTTACAACAACAAAAAAATGTGGTCACAGACTAAGGGGAAAAGCTGTCTCAACTCTAGACCCCTCCAACGGGAATGTCTCTCTGAACAAGCGTGTTCATTCTCCATAATCATGGTTTCTCTGCTGAGACCTAGCTCAAGACCTGGCTCAAGCCAAGAATCTTTAACATGCGCTGGCTCAAGGTCTCGCTGTGTATAGCCGACACCATTCTGTCTTTTATTGTAATTAAAGTTTCAGGGAGTTCATGACATGAAAAACTAAAGGGAGGCTCTTGACGTATAGGAAATTCGTCTCTAATTCCTGTTGGGAGGAGATGGACTAGAATAAAAATCTCTAAGTTTCTTGCGACGAGAAAAATATCTCTCCCATTGGAAGGAAGTCCACTCCCTACAGCACTTACATGGTAATTCCCTCAACATCTCTTGTGTAGGTAAGAGGGACAAAAAGGATGTGTGTCTATGTCTGCTAGGCTCATAAGGATGCCACAATGGTTGCTATCCCTTCTTGGACAAGAATGAAAATACCAAGATTTACGAGACATATAGCACTCACTCATACCTCACAGATAATGAATAGTAATGCAAGTAACCATGAATAATGAAAATACATAAGTCATAACCTCTCTCTCTCTCTCTCTCTCTCTCTCTCTCTCTCTCTCTCTCTCTCTCTCTCTCTCTCTCTCTCTCTCTCTCTCTCAAATTTTCCCTTACCTTTCACATACTCGTGAAGAGTATTACTTTCTATACTCAGAAGCTTATCTGACTCTATCAACTCTTTTGTTGTCTCATTCTGCTTCTTTTTATATTTTAACCTTTTTCAATTGGTTATGGTATTGACTATCATTGCAAGGTTGCCACTTTTACAATCAGAATCCTTACAGGTTTTTGCAATCTAAAGAAAAAGGATTTAACAACAGCAATTGAAATGATGGAAATCTATATAAAAAGAAACACACAAAAAACACAGCACGTTTATTCATAAACTTATTTACAGAGAAAATCAGTGTTGCAACTCCATTATTTACAAAAGTTTAGATTAATTCAAGATATTATTATACTGTATAGAGGGAACAAGCTAGTAAGTAGAGAAATAAAATACCTATGGGGGCCTGCCGGCTAATGCCGTTTTTTAAGGACCGAACTTTGACATTCATACAACTTAATAAGGTGACTTAAGACATTTCCAAACTGCATAGGATTTTTGCCTCTGACCTTCGGTTTTGCAACGTGTGCGTGATTTTTCCTGAAAATGAGTGTTTTTCAAATTCTATCTTCTCCCTTGATACTTGATATTAAGACCTGGGAGTACTCTATATAGACCTGATAAAAGTTTTTTTTTTTCTAAAAGTAATTTTTTTCATAGATATGAATTTTTTCCTTATGGTAAAAAATAAACCCTATAAATTAGGGAAAAAAAGTAAGGAAACAAAAATGAGAAAAAATGGCTCTATTTGATTGTTTTATAATGTCTTTCTGAGTTATATTCCAAATTTCAATGCTATATCTTTAAAACTGAGAGAGAAGATAGAATTTGAAGGTCAGTAAGTATAGTTTGAGATATTGGCATTCAAAGTTTTTCTTTATATTTTTACGAAGACAGTATTATGAATTTTATGTTCCTTTTTGGAAATTAATAAACCAAAACAAGGTTAGTTATCATAATATAATCATAAAGGAAGATCCCTTTGCTCAATATCTTGCTTCTTTAGGTGAGACGGCCGCACCATCATCTCTCTCTTTTACTAACTCTGCTAATATTGCCGATATTACCCACTTCTGAACTCTTTTTAGAGCAAATTTCTTCTTCCCTATGTTAGAGAGATCTTGCAATTGTCTTTTCCTCTCTAGCATGGTGATATTCATGCCAAAACCAAGAAAAACATACGTAAAATCGAGTGAATGTCAGAGGTCAAACTCAAATGTGCACTCTCTTCGAGGTTTGTGCTAGCACTGAAGGGTGTAATCATAAGATTAACGGTCTTGTGACTTGTTGAATCTCTACAAATGCCATTGCTCATAATTTGTTTCATATTAAAATGTAATAATCATCAAAATTTACAATAACAGAAGAAATACTGCATTTTCTTGTAGGGATCAATGTTTTTGGCTTTTTGAGTTACCTTTACCAATTACCCTGTAACTATGAAAGTAAGAGGAATTTTGACAAAATATTTCTTACACTCATTCTCCATTGCCATACGAAACTCAGTGAATTTTTTTTTCAGGATTTTGTGTTTTTCTTCCTATACCCTCATATATTGGTATACCGGCCAGGCCCCTTAAGTGGAGAGTTGGCGAGTTATCTTCAGTTGCTGAAATGTTGCTTACACAGTGACTTTAGACTTGAGGACATCACAGAAAGACTAGCTACTTCTTTTTGTCACAGTTATGACAAAATCTTGAGATAGGTGTTTGTCATCTGGACTGAAGTGGGAGACATTCGTTAGAAACAAGTATTTCTGTCGTCTCTTGTTCCTCTCTGTTTTTATACCTGTGTGTGGACAGAGCTAATTGACATTGCCATATAAGGATGTTTTTTTTTTTATCTATCTTCCTGCTATATTTTCTTTGAAGCGCCCATTTTGATCGAATCATTGAAAATTCTGGAGTAAGTCTTTTGGTACAATCTGAACGCGGTGTGTATCACATAACAAAAGCAGAAAGAAAAGGATTTTATCTGAAGCTCAATTGCTACTGACAGTAATAAAGGTGATGCGATCTTTAACCAAATACTAACTAGATTCTTCTCTTGGAAAAGAGATTCATATAATAGTAATGATATATTTGTTTACTCTTATTGTATCTATCCATGGCATTGGAACTAACCAGGAACTTTAAGGTTATTAATGTACCTTTGTGTGAAAAACAATAAGTAATTGTAAATTATGTACATGTACACTGTATACAGGTTAAAGACTTTTGGTAGTTCATTTTCTGATACCATCTGATTATGCAAAATCTTCTCATGCATGTGAATATGCAGTCAACACTTAGAACTTAGTTGAAAAAGTATGTTAGGTAAGGTTTCTGTTTATATGAGAGAAGGTATTTTGTATCATGTCAGTGTATGAAGTCACATGATAATTAAGTGGCAATTAGAAATTCACCAAAACTCACAGAGTATGGAATATTCCTGAAAATACTTTATTGTAATAATTGCCATGCCATGTGGTAAACTGGAGCACTAGTACCAAACTCCTCTTCAAAAATATATGATTGCAACATTCACTTACACTTTAAGATTACATTATACATTATACTATACTGGTTCTTCTATTTTTAAATCCATATACTTTTGCCGGCTTCTAAAACATGCACATTGTTCATCATTCCCATAGCAAGGTTTCTGTAACTTATGTATTTTTTTTTTTCTTGCTGAACACTATAATATGTTTGTGATCATTACTCTTATCGTTGTAATTATCTCTAGGTATAATGTTGATAGAGGTAAATTCAGCCAAGTATGTCAAGAAGATATTGATTTCTTCATAAACCTCCTAGATCGTCACAGAGTTGTTCTTGAGGAATCTGATCTTGAAGGTCATAATACTGACTGGCTAGGAATGGTTCGAGGTGCTTCATCGGTGCTTCTTAAACCAAGGAACACTGAGGAAGTATCAGCAGTTATGAACTATTGTAATCAGCGAACACTTGCAGTGTGTCCACAAGGTTTGTAATTCAGTACTGCTATTGATACATTCTTGCATTTGCAGTTGTCAGTGTTCTATGTAGTTTTTATAAGTAGTTCTAGTGCAAAACAGTGACATGTAAAATAGACATTTCCACGAGAATAGAAACTATTGTCTTGCTGTGTTAGTAATGGCTGGTATTGTGGTCCAGTATCCCCTTACCAGAGGCATCAGAGTTCTGACCTTCAAATAAGAAACAAGAATTAATAAAAACCTTATAGCATAGCCTATACTTGAATATTTTATAAATATCATTTAACGAATAGTAAATTAACCAGGTTTCAAGCGAATACTAAACTGTATTATGCATTTGCCATTCAATCCAAGAGATTCGTAAACAATTGTATCTTGCCTAAATAAATAGCCTAGCTAAACATCATTGCATTGTAGCTGAAAAATACAAAAATCTGATTTGTTAAAGTGTTTCTGTATTTGGTTGATGGTCATTCCATACAGAGTTAATTTTCTTGCCAGGATATTGATTTTGGTGTTAATTTGAAACCAAACAGTTTTGATTATTTACTTGCACAGTATTATGTTATAAGGTCAAACCAGCAACTGCAAAAAGCCAGAGTGATTATTTGAAGTTTGATGAAAACAGAAATAGTTTTACTTTGTTGTAAAAGAAGTGTTATCAAAAATCATATAATGCACTTCTAGTAGTTAATTCAATCAATCTTATCCAACATTCATTATGCTATAAGCTTTAAAAGTACAGCTTTGGTTAAAATGTAGAAAATTGAATACAGTCATTAGTAATGGATTTGTATGACCAGACCTCCCCCTATCTTGATAACTACTGATATTACTATGCATGGCATTATGTGGCCACCATATTGAAAATCCTCATTATTTCTATGAACCTCCAACGTTCATAATGCTTCTCCAGAAACATTTGTTCTTAGAATTTAATAATTTTTTCCCATTTTCTTTCCTTATAAACGTTACATGTGCCTAGTAAAGTAATGAAACAATCTAGCTGTTAATGGTAAGGAGTGTCAGCAGTTTCATGCTATTCAATTTTCCATTGCATCACT
Organism: Palaemon carinicauda; assembly: GCF_036898095.1. Taxonomy (NCBI): domain Eukaryota; kingdom Metazoa; phylum Arthropoda; class Malacostraca; order Decapoda; family Palaemonidae; genus Palaemon; species Palaemon carinicauda. The sequence continues at coordinate 83,805,658 of NC_090730.1, read as the reverse complement.
AAGATCAAAGTGTATCCCCCTTCGAAATTGTGATAAGTGTTTATTGCATTTTAAATTGTCTTCCCTGCTGGATTTGTTAGCATTCCTGCACAGGGAAATCACAATATTTTAAATAACTGGTATGAGGAGTACAATGTATCACTATTCTTCTCCCGGAAAATTATTCAAGTTAAAGTGTTTATAGAACTGGAGAGTATACACTGCACCATGGTAAAACTTCTAGATCATTCACAGTACGAATGGTGTTCAATTCTCAGAATGTTCTTAGAGAGAAAATAATTTTTATTTTAAGGGGAATTACGGAGAAATGATAGTTGTTTATTGCTGGAGTTGATAACGATATGACATGCCAATACTCACTTACCAGCCAAGTTTTGTTAGTGATTAGCCATTAAAGATCTTTACTTATTTAACTTCCTTTGTTATTCTCAGAAGGTTAGTGAGTCTTTGCTTGTAGGTGGTATGTCTGACTTACCTGCCCGGTAGCTTACACTAACCTTGTCTCCATATTTGGTTCTAGTGGTCATAATCACAAGATGTTTCATTCAGTTAGGGTTCTGAATGTTCACGGAACTTTACGAGGGGTTGCTGAAAAGTTCCTTGCGTTAATGGTATCATGAAAGGGTAGAGCTGTTACTTTTACAGGGGAGGTTTTATTATTATTATTATTATTATTGCTGCTAGCCAAGCTACAACCCTAGTTGGGAAAGTAGGATGTTATAAGCCCATAGGCTCCAACAGGGGAAAAATTGCCCTGTGAGAAAAGGAAATAAGGAAATAAATAAACTGTATGAAAAGAAATTAAAAACTGAAATAAAATTTTAAGAACAGTAACAACATTAAAACAGATTTTTCATAAATAAACTATAAAGAGAGACTTATGTCAGTCTGTTCAGCGTAAAAACATATGCTGCAAGTTTGAATTTTAGAAGTTTAACTGATTCAACTACCCAATTAGGGAGATCATTCCACAACTTGGTCATAGCTGGAATAAAACTTCTAGAATACTGTGTAGTATTTAGTCTCATGATGGAGAAGGAAAGACTATCAGAATTAACTGCACGCGTAGTATTACGAACAGGGTAGTACTGTCCGGGAAGACAGTGACAACATTAAAACATATCTTTCATTTATAAACTAAAGAGACTTATGTCACTCTGTTCAACATAAAGACAGATGCTGGAAGTTTAAACTTTAGAAGTTCTACAGATTCAACTAATTGATTAGGGAGATTATTCCACAACTTGGTCATAGCTAGAATAAAACTCCTAGAATACTGTTTAGTATTGAGCCTCATGATGGAGAAGGCAAGACTATTCAAATTAATTTTACACCTAGGTTTACGAATAGGGTGGTACTGTCCGGGAAGATCTGAATGTAAAGGATGAACTGAATTATGAAAAATTTTATGCAACATGCAAGGAATGATGGTGCCCAAAATCAATATTTAGATCAGGAATAAGAAATTTAATAGACCGTAAGTTCCTGTCCTACAAATTAAGATAAGAATCGGCAAGTGAAGACCAGACAGGAGAACAATACTCATACTCAAAATAAGGTAAAGAGAAAGAATTAGAACACCTCTTCAGAATAGACTGATAACCGAAAGTCTTATAAAAGACTCTCTCAATAAGTCGTTTTTTTTTTTTTTTTGCAATTGAAGAGACAGAACTAATGTGTTTTTCCAAAGTAAATTTGTTATCGAGAATCACACCTAAAATTTTAAAAGTCATACAGAGTTAAGTAAACATCAATGCTGATATCCGGATTTCTAGGAGCAACTGTCCTCGACCTACTTTCAATGATACTTTGAGTTTTTTGGATTCAACTTCATGCCCCATAATTTGCACCATGCACTAATTTTAACTAGATCTGTATTAAGGGATTCAGCAACCCCAGGTCTATATTCAGGAGATGGAAAGTAGCTTCATCTGCATGTGAAACAAGCTTGTTTTCTAGGCCAAACCACATGTCATGTGTATTTAGTTTAAAAAGTAATTTGCTAAGAACACTACCCTGGGGAACAACAGATATCACATTCCTATACTTACTTTTGTGCCCATCAGCAACTCTTTGCAACCAATTATTTAGAAATTCAGTAGGACAACTATTTAGAAGATAAGCAAAAAAAACATTTTCTCTCTCTCTCTCTCTCTCTCTCTCTCTCTCTCTCTCTCTCTCTCTCTCTCTCTCTCTCTCTCTCTCTCTCTCTCTCTCTCTCTCTCATCCGAATCGGAGTGAATTTTTGTTCTCTTGAGATGTTTTCTCAGTTGTGGGAAGGTGTGTTAGTCGGATGGGATCAGGTCGGGAGAAAAAGGCAGGTGGTCTGCTAATTCGAAGCTAAATTCGCTTTTGTTCCGTAATTTAATACAAACCTTTAGCTATTTACAATGGTATTACTTCCGGCGAAGCTGAAAAGACGAGCCATTAGAAAGTTAGCTAGGGTTAACCACCCATCCCGCTAGTTAGTAGGGGGGTCGGTTGGGGTGGGGGTAGTAACTTCCCCTCTCACTCACACACAGGTGATTATACTTCACTTTACTTTTGGCTTGGACGATGAACGGTTGCTACCACTCTTCATCCGATGTTTTTGGAAAGCCATTAAAGTTTTTGTGCTTTCTCTTACAGATTGTGTTTGTGTGTTTGAGTGCCCTTGCCTGTCGGTCTTGCACACCTGCCCTGGTCCCGAGGATCGGTCCTGCGGTACCTTTATGTCATACGAGGATACCAATCCTCACCGTCTGTGTCCGACTTGTCAGGGGCAGCATTGTACCGAAGATAGTAAGTGTATTGAGTCTAGGGAGTGGTCTGCCTCCCAGTGGGAAAAGTTTGGGCAATGGCTGAAGAAGTTTAGAAGGGACTCTTCTCCTTCAAAGGTTTCTTCAAAACAGAAGAAATCCAAAGCTTCTTCTTCCACTCCCCGTCTTTCCTCCGTAGCCTCTACTCGAGCAGTTCCCTCCGGGGATCGATTGATTAGTAGCGTAGGCCCTTTAACTCCTGGTCAACCCCAGTCCTCGAGAGACGGTATTGCCTACACCCCCCCCTCCGGTAGAGACCTTGCCTCTTTCTCCTTTGTCCAAGGTGTGGCCGTCCCTGAGTTTGCCCGGTCCACCTTCCAAGGAGGTGTTGCTTGGACTTCTTCAGCGAGTCTGAAGTAGATCCGTTGTTTCTGGCTGAGATGGTCGTTTCGGAGGATTCGTCCGTTGCCCTGCCTGGGGACTCCACTCTTGCTTTTTCTTCTGCTCCGTCAGCTGCCGCCAAGGACTGCGCTTCCCCTCCTAAGGCTTTTTGGGAGGAGCAAAGTCCAAGGCATGTCTCTCCAGCGAGTGATCACCTTCCTCGTTCGTTAGGGAGACCACTCTCAGAAAATCCTCTTTGGAGGCCTTCTGCTGACCTGTCTGCTGCCCTGCCTGACCCTGTAAAGGCTCGTTGTCGTGGTTGCCGCCCTTGCTGAATTCGCCCACCTCTTTGCCTCAGTCATGGTTCTTCATCTTCGGTTAAATGTCGACTGTTTGGCTCGTCAGCTTCCTCTTTGGAGGATCCTCCTGGGTTGTCCAATTCTCGTCCTTCGACCGCACCCCTGGACTCTCCTGCTCGTCAATGAATTCCGATTAGTGTCTTGCCGATGAGGTTTCGTTCGCGATCCTCTCCTAATGGTAATTGCCCTACTGTAAATCTCCTAGACCCCACTGATCTTCTAGGCATCATTTGCCATCTCGGTGATCTCCAGCCAGGCTCCGTTTCGCTAGCTCATTGCTCACAAACTCATCGCCAATCGCCGACCCATCAGACTTTGGCTCATCCTTCATCTTTCTCCAAAGAGACTAGCCGAACGACAGCCTTCTTCGTGTGAGTGTATCTCATCAGAGCCTTGGCGACGACATCAGTCTCTAGTGAAGCGTTCGAAGGAACATCTTAAGACGAGGAGTATACATGTGGTCTGACCTTCGTCTCCTTGAACTTCGGCTCCTTCTGGGAAGCATAAGGCTTTCTCCATCGTTCGCCGTCACCCCATTCCCCTCCTCGTAAGCGCAGAACATCACGCTCACCGGGGAAGGGGGAAAGGTTTGATATTTGATTGTAGGCTTACATGGGTTTAACTCATCAATTTTTAGCAAGCCAGAATAGGTAGGATTATTGTATATGTAAACTCCCTTAGAGCAGCAAGATTTTTCTGAGTATTTTGTACAAAATCCTGTCTCCTATGCACTCCTTGCAACAATATATTGCCCTGTCCTAAAGTCCCGATATGGCACCGCCACTGGGTTACCTTGCACATCATGACCCTCATCTGTCTTGAAAGGTGAAGCCAGGTGAACCCGCACAACCCTATCATCATTCCATTCATTTGGAAGCAGTAGTGACTGACTGACCTGCCTGTCAGTAGATCCGTGCACCTCTGGCTCACCCCTCCCCCCTCCCAAAACTCGCCTCACACAGGAGTCCTGCCGGCTGGAGAGAAGGAAGAACAAGGAGCCTGGTAAACCACATTTTCCAAAAGTGAGGATTAAAGGGGTGAGCAGTTAAGGGCGCAAAGTGCAAACTGCAAGACAAGGTCAACAGCCATTTGAGGACAAAGACGGTATTCCGAGGAGTGCAGGTACAAAAACATGGCCACTTAGTTTTCCCCCAGTTTTTAGTTTAGATTAACTTTTAACTTGATTAGGTTAACTGGCTATTACATATTTCTGGTTGTGTCGGTGGGATTGTGTGTATATAATTTTTCTATGTCATTTTTTGCTTTCAAGACTAGCACAGTCTCTGGGTCACATGGGCCACATGTCCGACCTAAGTTCAATTATCAATTATTGCAGAAGACCACGAGTCTAATCAATCATTTATTTTATTTAATTTGCATTTCCTTTCTTACATTTTGTGTTGTTCAGATGTCCATTTCTTTTAATGTAAATTTGTAAAATAAATCAAGAATAGGTTAATTAAACCTCATCGTATTTCTACTCCTCCATTTATTTCATTGTAACTATTATGAATACAGTATTTAATCTCCCGACAATATACCCGATATTTTGAAAGGAGTAATCAACTTGAAGAGAAAAGGTGTGTTAGCAAGCGACTTATTATTGAATATCTGCTTCAAAGGTAAAGATCCATATCTTTAAACTTTTACTTTACTTTACATCACTGCTCACATATTTTTGGTTTGTTTCAATATTTACTTAACGTAATATTCCTGTCCAGCATCTCACTGGGGTCCCTGGGACGGAGTTGAAACAGAGCCTGAGAGTGTAGATGACTATAGACCTGACAAAGCTAGAGTAGGCCATTAAATTACATTTATTTTCACGTGTGGAGTTTTCCGGCCTCTGGACAGTACAATTTTCTTTTTGCATTTAAGAGTGAGGGCTAGTGAACTACATGAGTAAAGTTATTAGCAGGGTGTTTGTCCCCTGAGTATAAGTGCTCCTTATCCTCCCCAGTTGATCTTTGAGTAACTGACGTAGGGAGACTTTCCTAGACTAACTAAGTTCCCACTCAAACATTTAAATAGAAATATTCTCCACAATTATTGCCGAAACATGGCATTCTTATTTGCTAACTCCTAACTGCTGATACAACTTTTAAAATTACTGTCACACATATCTGTTTTTACACACATTCCGATCATCTACTTTATTCCTTGACCTAATTTAAAAAAGTCTACGGAAACTTGTTCATCATCTCTCAAAATTTTTATGTTACTCATTGGATCTCGCGAATCAAAAGAAACGGACAAACTAAGTAAGAATTCAAATTCTCTTCTTTCTATCATGTCTCCAAATAGCACCTAATAACAATCATTTCTTATTATAATTTTCCAAAAACACACAATTCTATACAGAGTTGAAAAACAATGACTGTAACATCATAGTGCTTGCTCGGGAAGTTCACACATCATCACCGTCCACTTCATTCATTTCATTTAAACTCATAGTAGCCGGCTTTTTAATTTTGAAGTACATTCATGTTCCTTGTTAAATCATTTGGCATTAATAGCTTAAAATTATTTGTTAACAATGCTCGGTCATGACTCAGACCGAACACTGGTGAAGCAAATCACTTATGAAACGCTGTAAGTAAAAGAATCTGAAGACAAGATCTTTAAATTGCACAAGTGACAGATTAATAATTACTTAACAACTGTTGGCAACTGAAACTACTTTGCTTATTATGTTATAAACTCATCTTCATTAATCAAGATAATCTTTAGACAAAAACTGACAAACAACAGTTTACACTTTCTTTTAAAACATTTCACAACGAATCATGGGCAATACGGTGAGTGACGTAAGTACAGATATTGTGACACGAATTTCTCAAATTATCATTGTACCTAATTTACTCTTCTTTCTCCCTAATTTTACTAAGTACATACTTTAACGGAAGTCTTAACACTGAATTTACAAACTTCCAACATTTTAATTAGAACTGAAACATTTCTTCTCTCGAATTAAATAATAGTTATCATCGTTAATACAGAATTATTTCAAGATGTGACTACTACTTTCCCAACAAACACATTCAACACGTTTGGCAATGAAGGTCATATGTAACAAGAACAAACTACTCTAAACCAAAGAAACTATGCAATGAAACTCATAGTTTATACAGTGTAAATAAAAATTTCTTATTTATCCACAAAGCAACAAAATCAATACTATTTTTTTTCTTTAAAGAAAAGAAAAGTCAATCTTTACTCGAAGCTTTAACACTGAAAACATTTTACAAGGCTAGTTACTTTAATTAACCATTACGTAAAGAAAACGGAATTACAACTTCGTTACTCTACACACTTTCACAAATTCTTACAATATACAGGTATTCGATACCCATAAAACTACAGGTTTTTTACCATGTTACTTAACTTATGTGTGGGTTGATTGCTGTGGGCCATCGTAGGGTCCCTCGTCCAACAGTTGCTGTCTGGGACCTCTTCCGATTTTTGGGATTTTCCTTGGCCTTTGTGACCGTGCCATTTCTGTCAATGCGGCCATTGCTGTTGCTTCGACGGTGAAGTCCTCCATAGTTAGGGCAATTAGAAGCACCCCAACTGCTCCTGTTTATAGGGCCCATACAAGGGTCCTGACCTGCTATTTTGGATGGCGAGTTTTGATGCCGTTGCTCTTGCGAAGGGAAACTGAACAAAACGGCAATTTTGGCCGTACATGTGGGCGTACTGTATTCTTTTCACACTGGAACTTTGTCATGTCGTCCTCTCGGGGAGGGGCGTGTTTCCCTAAAGTTTCCTCTCTTGGGAGTCATTTGTTTCGGCCCGCCCGTCTCGGCGGAAGGGCGCTAAGGTCTGTTCCTGCAGTTCTTCCGTGGGTGACTGGTTCACGCCATACCTCCTGTCTGCTACTATTCACGATATCATCGTCTGAATTTTCTTCTTAATCTATTCTAAGGACATCCATTCGTCCATTATCTTCTTTCGTTATGTTTTTTAACTCTTTCCTTCCGAGTTTTTCTATTCCTTCTCTCCCGAGATGTCCCTTTCTTGCTTCTCGTGTGTTGTTCTTTTTTCTCATTTCTTTACGTCTAAAGTCAATTTTTGGTAACTGTGGCACTCAGTCTTTTGCTCATTGTCGCCCTTGTTTTTAATCTTCTTTATCCCACTGTTAGCCCACCAAATTTTTCACAGCGTGGGCCATTAAATAATGATAAATGATAAGAGGCGGTTAATTAGACGATTGTTACATCGCAAGAGGATTAATGTCTAAGTTGATTTTCACGACAAAAATGAGCATAAATCCTCTTCAAAGCGAGTGAGATAGAACTTTAAATCTTGGGAATACATAACTGAAGAAATACAAATTTTTTGCTGACTTTCAAATGATTTGATCAGTTTAATACGATGGTAATTAACTTGTAAATAGTAGACACAGACGGTGAGAATGGATACAGAGCAAGTTACTATTAATCTTCCATTCGTAGAATAGCAATTTATCTCAAGTCCCAAATCTGACTTATTAACTAAACATTACAGTCTTAATTTCTATCCAAGTCAAGCACGAGGGAGGGGCACACACATAAAACTTGCCTCACGTTCAAGTTTAAGGTAACAGTTACTATAACGGTCGCAACCTATTGGAGTGTCCTACAGGCCGACCAAGAGAAAAGCCCATGCCAACAAGAAGTGTTGGCTTTAATACACTACGAACGAACGTGGAGTGTCGTTCGGGTGTAATGATCGCCCAGCGGCGACGAGGGCACGCGACCGTCTCCCTCTCCAAACTCCCCTCACTCTCCTTCCAAGGGTTAGTTTTTATTGCACCTGTCTCTATGGGGGTCAGGTGCTTCCACTAGGAGATAGATGGTATCCTTTTCCTATGTGACAGCTGCGATCTAGGTCGCCCACATTTAGGTTGCCTTGCCTCAAAGCCCCCAGCTTTTGTCCAACCTCCCTCATGCTTTGACCTGGGAAGTAAAAGAATGGCAACAGTTTACATTCAACGAAAAAATGGTGCAACTCTTTCTTCAGGCCCGGTGGCTTGTGACAGAGTTTGCAATATCAATGAGTCTTGGAGATGAGGTCATAGTCCAGCAACCACTGCCCTTCTTCCTGTGACTTGAACTAACCCCACGAATACTTTTATTTTTATTTCGATCAAGGGGCTAATTACTGTTCTGTAATTATTCAGTGGCTACTTTCCTCTTGGTAAGAGTTGAAGACACTCTTTAGCTATGTTAAGCAGCTCTTTTAGGAGAAGGACGCTCCAAAATCAAACTATTGTTTTCTAATTTTGGGCAGTGCCATAGCCTCTGTGCCATGGTCTTCCACTGTCTTGGGTTAGAGTTCTCTTGCTTGAAGGTACACTCTGGAACACTATTCTGTCTTCTTTTTTCTTCTTCTTGTGTTTTTTTTAAATGGTGTGTTGGGCAGGCTTAATAGAAAGGCTGTAGATGCCTGGTTGTTTTTTCCTTATCTGATTATTTTACTTTTGAAAACCATCCTTACTGTCCTCCCTTCAGTTGAAGTGGCTCTCCTGGAGGGTATTTAGCCTTGCATGGTGTATCGGCTCCTCCATGTTGACCAGTTTTTCTGACTTTTTTTCTATAGTTTATGGGATTCATCAATCACTTTATTTATATTTCTGTACATATTGTTTTTGTTATTATTCTTGTTAATTTGGTTTTTAAGAGTGATGTATCTTTTTTATTACCATTAGTTCTTATGCTCTCTGGAGACATTAAGCAAAATCCTTGATCAGTACATTCTAGATTTCGTCATTGTCGTCTACTGTATTGCAATATTAGTGGTCTTCATGCAAATATTTAAGACTTTACAGTTGCGTCTAGACAGTATGCTCAGAAACTTAGGTTTCTAATATGAGGCACTCGTCTGAGCTCCTTATAACTGGTTTTAAGAAGTCAATAATGTTGAAACGCGATGCTATCCCTAGGGTCAGGGGAATGGCAGTGTATATTAGGACTGAGTACCCTGCTTCTCATAAGTCCTGCTATGAATGTGGGTGTCATGAGATTCGGGTAATAAAAGTTTGTGGCAGGCATAACAACTCCTATTTGTGTTCAAATTACCGGAATCTTGACATGGATTATTCTATCTTCAATTGTCTTCTTACCATTATATCTAAGATATAAGAATGTGATAGAAGGGCCTCTTTTGTCTTTGTTGATGATTTCAATACTCACCGTAGGGAGTAGTTGAATTCTGTTTCTCCTACTGATCACCATGGGTCAAGAGCTTTAGACTTTGCCTCTGAATCAGGCTGTGAGCAAATCATAGCTACTCACAGGTCTGGTAACTGCTTGGATGTCGTTAGACTTTGCGTCTGAATCAGGCTGTGAGTAAATCATAAGTGAAGCTACTCACAGGTCTGGTAACTCCCTTGGCATTATAACAAGTAAGGTTGGTTCTCCTGCCGGGACATCTGATCATGGCTTGAGTTCATTAGTAGTAAAGATTCAACAGCCTGTCCCTGATGTATCTTACTCATGTAAGATTTATAAGAAATCTCAAGCAAACTGGAATGGGATTTTGCATGATCTTTTTGGCTTGAATTGTTCACAATTGTATAGTAGTGTTGATCCTATAGTCTCTTTGAATGGGAATCTAGTCAACATAATTGATAGGCATATCCCTTCTTGTGTACTAAGGTACCAAGTGAAGGACAAACCATGGTTCAATGATGATTGTAGGCGTGCTTATTTTGAGAAGCGGTGGGCCTATCATCTTTTAGAAGGGTAACAGATCAGATTTGACCTGGAATAACTATACTCGGCTTAGAGCTTTTGCTGAGAGAGTTTATGCTTCAACTGGAAAAGAATGCAATTTAACCATAAAAGAAACCCTTTCTGGTACAACCCAGGACTATAAGTGGTGGACTACCCTTAAATATGCACTCTTTAGTGTAGATGCAACAGTTCTCTCTTTACTTCAACCAGATGACTTTGTCACTCACTGTCCAAAGGAAAAGGCAACCCTGTGTTTGACAGCAAACAGGGTAATAAGAAACTCTAACTTCCTCATTCCTGTTTTCTTGAGGCTAAACTAACTAGTTTAGCTTTTCAATCTTATGAAAGTAAAGCTCTCTTGGTGGACCTTGATGCTTATGGAGGTGTAGACTCAAATTGTATTTTTCCTTTGTTTTTATATAAAGACTGCAGATTTCTTAGCTCCAAAATTATCTGTTATTTTGCGCAAGTTAGCAAGAAGAGGAACTTTTAGCACTTGTTGGGGGAGTTGGTAATGTTACTCCACTATGATGTACAGAAATCCCTTGATTGTGGTCAGGAAGTTCGTATGATTGGCCTTGATTTTAGTGCTGCCTTTGACCATGTTAATAATGAGCCCCTTATTTTCAAACTCAAACAGTTGGGAGGTGGTGGGTCGTTTCTTAGCATCATTATTGAATTTTTAAGTAATAGATTGCAGAGTTGTTGTTGATGGGCACCATACTGAGTAAAGGAATGTGATATCTGGTGTTCCTCAGGGTAGTGTTCTTGGCCCATTACTTTACATACTATATATACATGACTTGTGGTTTGGTCTAGAAAACAAGCTTGTTGCATAAGCAGAAAATGCTACTCTCTTTGCATCAATTCCATCTCCTGAATGTAGATTTGGGGTTGCTGAATCCCTTAATAGAGTTCTAGCTAAAATTAGTGCATGGTGCAAATTATGGGGTATGAAGTTGAATCCTAACAAAACTCAATGTATGATTTTAAGTAGGTCAAGGACGGTGGCTCCTCAACATCCGGATCTCAGCATTGATAATGTTTCTTTAAATTTGTGTGACTTTTAAAATTTTAAGTGTGATTCTCGACAGCCAATTTACTTTTGAGAAACGCATTAAGTCTGTATCTTCTTCACTTGTACAAAAAATTGGCTTATTTAGAAAGTCTTCTAAGATTTTTGGTGATCAATCTATTCTGAGGAAGTGTTTTAATTCTTTCATTTTACCTTGTTTCGAGTATTGTTCTCCTATCTGGTCTTCAGCTGCTGATTCTCATCTTAATTTGTTGGAGAGGAACTTATGGTCTAATCAATTTATTATTCCTGATCTAGATATTCTCGGACACCGTCGTTCAATTAGTTTGTTATGCACGTTGCATAAGATTTTTTATAATTCTGACCATCCTTTACATTCAGATCTTCCCGGATAGGTCCATCCTGTTCATAATACTAGGCATGCTGTTAATTATAATAGTCAGTCGTTCTCCATCATGAGGCTCAATACTACGCAGTACAGTGAACCCTCGCTACTTCGCGGTTCGACCATCGCGGATTCACCACTTCGCGGATTTTTTCCATAACCCATATATATACAGTAATATATATATATATATATATATATATATATATATATATATATATATATATATATATATATATACATATATATATATATATGCATGTATTTATGTATATATGTAGGTATGTATATGTGTATACATATAAATATATATATATATATATATACACACACACACACACACATATATATATATATATATATATATATATATATATATATATATATATATGTATATATATATATATATATATATATATATATATATATATATATATATATATATATATATATATATATATATATATCTAAAGTAGGAAGATGTGATGTAGTTCTAAGGGAAAAGTATGGGAAATATGTCTGGGTAATAAGCAAAGCTCTACCTCCAGTTTGTTTCTTCATTATGATCAGAGATAAATGTAAACAAAACATTGGTTGCCATTTTTTATCATGCTTTTTAGCGTGTTTAGGAAATGCATGATATAAAATCACCTTTAATATTTGTGCCTGTTTTAGTTTAGGGTACTGTAGTACATGCATTAAGTGTTCTGTACATTAAAGGGTAGTTTGTTAACAGTACTACGTACAAGGGAAGGTTTTAAAAATCTGAATATACATGTTGAATAAATAGGTAAATATGGTGTCACTACTTCGCGGATTTTCACCTATCGCGGCCGCGACTGGAACCTATCTACCGCGATAAACGAGGGTTCACTGTACTCTAGAAGTTTTATTCCAGCCGTGACCAAGTTGTGGAACGATCTTCCTAATCAGGTAGTTGAAGCAGTAGAACTTCAAAAGGTCAAACTCACATCAAATGTTTTTATGTTGAACAGGCTTACATAAATCCTTTTATAGTTTTTTATATAAAATATCTGTTTTAATGTTGTTAATGTTTTTAAAATATTTATTTTTCATTATACTTCTTACTTTGTATACTTCCTATATCCTTTATTTATATTCTTATTTCCTTTCCTCACTGGGCTATTTTTCCCTGTTGGAGCCCTTGGGCTTATAGCATCTTGCTTTTCCATCTAGGGTTGTAGCTTAGCTAGTAATAATGATGATGATAATAATAATAATAATAATAATAATAATAATAATAATAATAATAATAATAGTAATAATAATAATAATAATTATAATAATAATTTGATTATTGTATATTTGACATTGTCCCAACTGTGATGTATTGATCAGAGTTATGGGGAATGAAAGTGATGCAGAGGCAGAAATTGAATGTATTCGAGATGAAGTTTCTTATGGGCATGGTTGGTGTATCTTGGCTGGATAGGGTTAGGAATGAAGTACAGTGATGCCTCAGGATACGAAATTAATCCGTTCAGGATGCGGTTTCGTATCCTGATATTTTCGTATCCTGAGTCGCGTTTTACATGTAAATAGCCTAATCCGTTCCAAGCCTTATAAAAAGTCACCTTTTCTCTCATAAACACGCTAAACTGTAGTAATAAACATGCAATGCAGCCATTTCTATCATTCAATAATTAACACAACCGTTAAAAACAGCCTAATCCATTCCAGAAACCACTATGAGATTATTCAATAATGTAGTTATAGCCAAGTTATCCCCCCCAAGCCCAAAGAAAACGGTCCGTTTTCTTTACTACTGTATAAAAGTTACGGTACTGTATGTACGTAAAGCATTTAGATCAGTGAAGGTGTATTGTTACCTGTACGTACACCTAAATTAAGGATTGATACCTGTACACTCTGAAAAAAAGGTTACAGTTAATTAGTGTAACAAAAAAGTTGAAACTTACCTTTTGATTGAGACGATGTCCGATAGCGAAGTCGCGGCAGAGGAGGATGGCATAAGGCAGAAAACGTAACAAGTGACAGACTACGTACAGTAATTTACACACTTAACACATTAACACTTAAACTTTACGAAATAAAAAAATGGCAGAAATAATTAACACTTAACATTACGTATGGAAAACTATAAAATGAAAGAAAAAATTACTGTAACACTTAACGGTAACATAAAACTTAAAATTGAATTTTTTTTTTTTTTGCTTTTTTATAACTTTAAGTTTTTCTTATTTTCTAAATCTCTTCTACTTCTTCATCACTTTCTTTTTTCTGTTTCTTTTCTTTACTTTCACCTTCTACTTCTTCATCACTTTCTTTTTTCTGTTTCTTTTCTTCACTTTCACCTTCTAATTCTTCATCCCTTCCTCTTTTCTGTTTCTTTTCTTCACTTTCACCTTCGTCTTGGCCTACTAATACCGCGTGCCTTTTTAATAAGAAACTATCCATTGAAGCTTGTTTCTGCCTACTTTTCAACACATTTCTAAAATGCGTTAGGCAAACGTCATTGCAGTGTTGAAGCGCACGGTTGGTATAAACTTTTTCTGGATGTTCCTTTTCGACGTAGTCTGCCATTTTATGGAAACATGCAAGAATTTCCTTGATGTCTGCCGTTTTCAAAGGTGCAACATCCTCCTCATCACCGCTAGAGAACTGCTCTTGAACATCACTCACTTGCATCGTCTCCAACTCCTTCAAGTCGTCCGTCGTCAACTCCTCGTGGTGCTCCTCGATAAGTTCATCTATATCTTCCGCGCTAACTTCCAGCCCCATGGACGTACCAAGATGTACGATGTCAGCCACCTCAGACTGTTGAATTGGTTCAGGATCGTCAACGATCTCGGCTTCGCCTCCAGGCTACCCGAACCCCTCGAAGTCTCGTGCAGAGACAGCATCAGGCCACAGCTTCCTCCAAGATGAGTTTAGGGTACGCCTCGAAACTTCCTGCCAAGCGAGATCGATGAGTTTGAGGCATATCACGATGTTGAAGTGATCTTTCCAAAATTCACGCAGAGTGAGGTTTGTACTCTCTGTGACTTGGAAACATCTCTTGAAGAGATGTTTCGTGTACAATTTTTTAAAATTAGAAATAACTTGCTGGTCCATGGTCTGGAGGAGAGGGGTGGTGTTAGGCGGTAGATACAGGACCTTTATGAAGGAATACTCGGCCAGAAGATATTCCTCGAGGCCAGGAGGGTGAGCTGGAGCATTGTCCAACACCAGCAGACATTTCATAGGGAGGCGCTTTTCTTCCAAATATTTTCGGACAGTCGGACCGAAGCAGACATTCACCCAATCAATGAACAGTTGCCTCGTTACACAGGCTTTTGCATTCACCTTCCACATCACGGGAAGGTTCTCCTTAATGACTTTGTGGGCTTTGAAGGCTCGGGGATTTTCTGAATGGTACACCAGCAGGGGCTTTATCTTGCAGTCCCCACTGGCGTTTGCACAAAAAGCAAGGGTAAGCCTGTCCTTCATAGGCTTATGTCCGGGTAGCCTCTTCTCCTCCGCCGTGATGAACGTCCGACGAGGCATTTTCTTCCAGAAAAGCCCAGTTTTGTCGCAATTGAAAACTTGCTGCGAACTGTAGCCTTCCTGCAGAGTCAACTCGTCGAACGTTTTAACAAAGGCTTCGGCGGCCTTCGTGTCCGAGCTGGCTGCCTCCCCATGCCGTACCACTGAATGGATGCCAGTCCTTTTCTTGAACTTCTTGAACCACCCACGAGAAGCCTTGAACTCTGGGGGTTCCTGCTGGGATGTTCCTTCTCCTGCTCCTTCTTCGGCCTGAGCACGCACGAGATCACCGAAAATGGCGGAGGCCTTCTGGCAAATTGTAGTCTCAGTGATGGTGTCTCCTGAGATCTCTTTGTCCTTGATCCACACAAGAAGCAGCCTCTCCATCTCGTCATGCACGTGCGTTCTCTTGTTGGAGAAAATAGTGACGCCCTTAGAAGGTGTCGCTGCTTTTATGGCCGCCTTCTGCTTCAGGATGGTGCCTATCGTAGATGGATTCCGGCCATACTCCTTGGCGATCGCACTTAAACGCATGCCAGACTCGTACTTTTTAACGATTTCAAGTTTCGTCTCCATCGAGAGCATCGTCTTCTTCTTCTTTCCTTCGGCAACATTCTTGGGACCCATGGCTACAGTAATACGTAATATAATACTGTACACTACGTAACGTTATATACAGTCTATGTATAGTAAACACTAATACAGTACAGTGCACAGTAACGAATGTTTATTAACGATAACACGTGGCGTACGAATGTACTGTATATTAACACTAAGTCAAACAATCGAAAGCACACAATGTCTGTTAACGATACCGCGGTCGGAACGAAAAGAGAGAGAGAGAGATGAACACCCGTGCGTAGGCAAGCTGGGATAGTTGCCGACCAATAGGAAAGCAGGATCTTATGGCGTCAGCTAGCGTCTGAGTAGGGAGATAACCAATGGGTGAGCGGGAGGCTGTAAGTGAGTCTACCCAAGTTCAAAGTCAGGCGGCGCACGCTTTTTAAAATTACTCTCGGCGAAGAGTTGGGATCTCGTAAGGTTTTGGTATCCTGAAATTTTATCCGTATCCTGGGGCATAAAAATCTTCGAATCACTTTTCGCATCCTGAATTTTTCGTAAGCAGAAACTTTCGTATCCAGAGGTATCACTGTAATAAGATTGAGAACGGGTATGAGGAATGACTTAGCAGCTAGTGTAGGTATGAATGTATTGAGGCGGCTAGAGGATGAAAAATGGTCGTCTGCTGTAGAAGGTAATGAATGCAAGAGTTGATGGGAGAATTGCAATAGGAAGACCATGGTTTGGGTGGGTGGATGGATGGAGTAAAAAAAGCCTTAGGTGACAGGAGAATAGATGTGAGAGAGGCCAAAGAGCATGCTAGGAATAGAAATGAAAGGTGAGCAATTGTCACATATGGTAGTTCCAATAGGCCCTGCTGCTACCTTGGTCTACCTTATGGTGACCACTGAGGTAGTGGCAGTAGGGGAGTCAGCATATGAAGCTTCATTAATGAAAGATTGGGCTAGGATTGGCTTTAGCACCCTAGCAGTATTAACCAAACTTGCCTGTGTCCCTCTACAGGCAAGGAGGAACAAAGAGTAAAAATCTCCCTTTCGTTTCGGTTTGACTTTGGATCCTCCAAAATTGGATGAAGTGCCATGGTAGATAGATAGATAGGAAAGGGCACAAAATATACCTGAATAATCCCAGCATTAAGTTAATTTTAGATAACCAAAAATATACCAAAGGCTATCATTTAACACCCAAAATAAAAGGAAAGATCACTAGAACCTGTGAAACAGATGAGCCACTGTTGCAACGTAGGAATTGGGTGACCAAGAGGTAGTATGGGGCCATAGGAGCTCCTTTCAGGGGCTACTCTTCTCAGTTTGGACTCTTACATGGGTAATCTCTGCAGGAGACAGTATGTAAAGATTTTTTCTTTTGTTAGGTATAGCAAGCTCATAGATTGTAGACATATGCACTGTGACCTGAAAGTAAGAGTAATCAAAATTCTGTAAATATTTTTCAGTATTTTTTCATAGTATATTTCCCTCATAAAACTTGTTTTACACTGTATATTAAAATTCATTGTAGATTGCCAAGTTTAAACATACATTGGAACCTTGGTACTCAAACAACTCACAACTTGAACAAATCAGTATTCGACCAAAAAATTTGAGTTCAAAATGTCTCTTGAATTCAAACAAATTTTCGGAATTCAACCAGCCGAGTCGACTTGAACCGGTTCGAACAGCATCCCCCGCCAACTTCACGGCATCAGTTTGAGCCAGCCTGCCATGGAAGGAAGACTCACACGTTCCTCTGTGTTTTAGATTGTGTTAAACTGAATTTTTTTGCTTTTTTTACTATGGTCATCCATAATGGGTCCAAAGAAAGCCAGAAGTGAACAGAAAGAGAAGAGGAAGGCATTGAGAACAACATTTGAACTAAGAAAGGAAATAATTGCTAAATTTAAAATGGCGTTCGTGTTTCGGATCTCGCTGTGTAGTATGGCATTCCAAGATCAACGATTTCAACTTTCCTCAAGAACAAAGAAATGATAAAGGCAGCTAATGTAGCAAAAGGTGCGACTTTGATAACAAAGCAAAGGTCGCGGGTAATGGAGGAAATGGAAAAGCTGCTACTAATATTCATCACAGAAAAGTAGTTAGCTGGTGATAGCATTAGTGAAGCTATTATTTACAAAAAAGCCTTACAAATTTATGGTGACCTAGAAAATAAAATGCTTACTACAAGTGAAAGTGAAACATTTATGTTCAAAGCCAGAAGAGGTTGGCTCAAAAAATTCAAAAACAGAACTGGCATATATCATATAACAAGACATGGCGAGGCAGGAAGTTCGAACAAAGTTGCAGCTGAAATCTTTGTTAAGGAGTTTAATGCTTATATAAAGGAAGAACAGTTTCTTCCTCAACAGGTCTTCAGTTGTGATGAGATTGGATTATTCTGGAAAAAATTGCCAGCTAGTACGTCCATTACAAAAGAGGAAAAATCGCTGCTCGGGCACAAGCCTATGAATGATAGGCTCTCTCTTTTGTTGTGTGCAAATGCTAGTGGTGACTGTAAAATAAAACCTTTGCTCGGCTGTCATTCAGACAACCCCTGGGTCTTTGAAAAGAGCAATATAATGAAAAGTAAATTGCCTGTTATGTGGCGGGCAAACACAAAGGCATGGGTGACAAGACAGTTTTTCAATGAGTGGGTGCATGAAGTGTTTGCCCCTCAAGTGAAGGAATATCTTACGGCAAAAAATTTGCCAATAAGATGCCTGTTAATTATGGACAATGCTCCTGATTACCCTCAGGTTTAGAGGATGAATTTGTTGATGATTTCAGTTTCATCAAAGTTATATTCCTGCCGCCGAATACGACGCTAATTCTTCAGCCCATGGACCAACAGGTCATTTCGAATTTTAAAAAACTGTACACCAAAGCCCTTTTCCAAAAGTGTTTCGAAGTGACTAATGACACACAGCTAACACTTCGAGAATTGGTGATGAACGCGTTAATATCTTGAGCTGTGTGTATCTCATCGACAGCGCATGGAGTGCTGTAATGTACTGTATGTTAAATTCGGAATTGAGAAAACTGTGGTCAGATTGTGTACCGAAGAGAGATTTTGAGGCGTTTCAGTGTGAATCAAGTTCTCCAGTTGGAGAAGTGCTGTCGTTGATGAGATTTTGACCATGGGGTAAACTTTGGGACTTGTGGTAAAAAAAGAGGACATTAATGATCTTGTGGAAGGACCCTCTACCAAGTTAACAACCAAAGTTGTTGCATCTGCAACAACAGCTGTAAAAGGATATGGTAGAAGACCTTTCACCAGAAGAGGATGAAGAAAGGAAGGAGGATCCGAGTGCCTTAATCAATGCAATGTGTGGAAAATGGGGTGAACTACAGCTTTCTGCTGAGAAATATCACCCGGATACAGTTGTGGCAAATCATTCCGTGAACATTTTCAATAATGAAGAAAAGAATCACTTACGATGGATAGATTTTTGTTTAAAGAAAAACGACAAGCAACTGCAGAGATGGAGTCAGTAGTGCAAAAGATGCAAAGAAGGGAAAAAACTCCTGAAGGCATGTTACCCACTGCTTTCATGGAAGGGGACTCCTCTTCAAAGTAGTAACCCTCCCCCTTCCTTCCTCCACCTCCATTCTCGTATGCCATCACATCGCAGTTACAAAGGTAAGCAAATGATACAAAAAGAGTTTTAAATTTACTTTATGTATTCTGTTTTAGTATTTAGTTTTAATAGTTTATATATACATTTTTACATATTAGTATACTATTTAGTTTTAGAATGTGAACATTTATCTGGTGCTTGGGAACGAATTAATCTAGTTTACATTATGTTTTATAGGAAAAATTGTTTCGGTTTTCGAACAAATCGGTTCTCGGCCACAATTCCTGAACGAATTATGGTTGAGAACCGAGGTATTACTATAGGTTAATAGGGTGAATTACAATTCTTTTTTTCATTATGAGAAGAATGGGGTGTAATGTACTTGAACTATTTTTTCAAAATTTTAGTTGTTGAATCTTTCTTGCAGGTGGCAACACAGGTTTAGTTGGTGGGAGTGTGCCTGTTTTTGATGAAATTATTATATCCACATCACTTATGAATGAAGTTGAAAACGTTGACAAACTGTCAGGAGTCGTTACATGCCAGTCTGGCTGTGTATTGGAGACCTTAGATCAGCATGTTGCTGAATATGGGCTTATGATTCCTTTGGATTTAGGTGCAAAAGGAAGTTGTCACATTGGAGGGAATGTATCAACAAATGCAGGTATGGTAGGATGATATTCTTAAATTTTTGCAACTTTATTCTCAGAACTGATTATTTCAGATTGTTTTTACATGAATACAAATCATCATCCTTTAATAGTCATATGACTTCAGCAAAGGCTGGATAGTCATTGAAATTTAACGAGGTAGTTAACTACCGGCCGGTGGCAGGGAATCCCCACCCACCTGTCATTCTGCTAGATACTCACTTTTGGTTTCAGCTGCAATCAGTGGAGATGTACTCTTGCTGCCCCTGTGATTTTGGCTGTTTTAATATTTTTATTTCTCATTTTGGAAGTAGATAAGTGGTGTGCAGACACTGTTGTGTTCGAAGGTGATTAAAAAAAAGAATACGAGGGATACAGCATGCAGTTGTTTATGGATAAAGACAGGTTTCTATGCAAACCTACCTTTAACCTCATCATGATTTTTTCTTTTTGAGGGGGCATGACTGTTTGTTGTCATCCCGAACTTCTTATTCACCTGTGGAGGCGTAGAAAGACGTAGCACCTGCTGATATTGTCTCTGCTGCTTTGAAGTGTCCCCTGTGGCCTCTTCCCCAGTGGGAGCTTCGTCATTAGTTTCCACAACCCTGAATAAGGCAAGCAAGAAGAAGTGTATGCACTTCTCCTCCTCTTCTAGTTTCTTCTCATATGCCTTGTCTTCGTTAGATCCAATGCAACATGATTTCCAAAGAAACATGGTCTCCATCGCTCTGTGTGTAGGGGAGACCCACAATTGCAGGCTCATTTGATCTTGCCACAGCACCTCAATAAATAAAAGTCGTCTGATATTAGGGATGTCATGCATAGTATCTTGAAAGGGATCTATCCTCTCTGTTATCGCTGGTGTACTTACATCTCAACAAACCCTCATCCACCATTCGCTAATAGTTATCACCGAAGAAACATGATTCGTATTTATTCCTCCATGGATACAAACTTCTGAGTCACTTAATGGGATTACTTCTGGTTTTATTTCTTATGGCCAGACCAAAAAAAAAAAAAAAAAAATATGTTATGCAGCCAGTGCTCATGACAGGTTACGCTTGTCTCATGTGTCTAGTCACAATACTTCTGGCTGCGGGGATAGTCGGACGTCCCTGCCCTCTCTCCTGCAGTCAGGCGATCAAAATGCATTGCCTACTCGTCACCCTTATTTTTACTTGAGCTTGTGTCTGTGTGTCATGGACATAGTTTGTCACTTGCGTGTGAATTGTTTGCGATTTAGAATGTGTGCCTTTCAACTATGTCGACCTTGATGCATTGCTATCCGGGCCATAATGGTCACCTTTGTGGAAGCTTTATGAGCCAGATAGATGTGCATCCTCACCCGGTATGTCTGTCGTTTAGAGGAAAGATATTTGGTGGAATCTACATTTCTGTATTGTAGGGAGTGGTCAGGATCATTTTGAGGTTTCTGTCACGGAGGATGATGGCCCTAATTTCGTGAACATACTATCTCCCAGTGTCAGTAGTGTGCATTACAAAATTGAATCTGCTCTTATTGCAGATCCTCTGGCTACAGCAGCTACGCTTCCTGAGCCAGATCCACTAGATGCTTCTATTCTAAACTATGCTACCTTGTCTAGATCCCCCTCCCCCCCCATAGATGCGCTGATTGGAGATTATACCTTTCTGATTATCCAGACAAGATGTTCCCATTAGAAGTATCTATCAGAACAGCAGAAGTATCTCCTTATTCCTGTAAGGACCTAAGAGTCGAGCCTATCATTTCCTCCCATACCGAGGTGGCCTTATTGGAAGATCCTTATTACCAGTCTCCATCTCGCTTTAACGAGAAAGGCTTGGGTCATAAGCCTATTGGTCCTTGGCAGAAACTCCTCTCAAGAGTGCCCAGGTTAAATCAGGAGATTTGTCATCTCTCTACTCTGGGGGTGGTCGGATTGCTTTGGCTGTGTCCCCCCTTCCAGATTTGGCAATACCTTGATGCTCAAAGCAGGCCTCTCCTCCCAAGCTTCTTGAAGCTGGGAAGTTGTGTGTAACTATTCCTGTCCTTCCTAGAATTTCATCCAAAGATGACATCCGGCCACATTCTTAAATCTGAACGCACTGACAGATCTAAACATGATAACGTCACTGTACAGCCGACAGGTCCAAGCAAGTTATCACTATCAAGCGTTGTGACGTTACTGAATGCACTGTCATCTTGACGCGTGAGCGTATTCCTCCCCGTCACGATGGTGCTAAGAAGATGGCTATTCATCCATCGGATATTAGAGAATGTAATACAGTAAACCATACTGAGTTCCAACCGGGTTTTATAAACTCTCAGCCAGGAACCAAAGAGATAGAACCTCTCCCTACGCAGGTAAGAACCTTGTGTTTTATGCTGTTTTATGCTAGAGACAAAACATTTAATTGTCGAGATAGATCCCGTTCTTACAGTCAATTTGACGATCATGACTACCGGGATAAGCGTTCTTCGGAACAATATTCTTTTCCTGGAAATTCTTGACAGGTACAGGAAGGGGATTCGGGACAAGGAAAATTCCCCCCTTTTCCGAGAATCACCCTTACATCATAATGTAGAAGAACAATTTGGGAGACGTGGTCCTCGCCGTAGATATTCAAAATGACAGTACTGAGAAATCTCTCGCCTTGTTCTGAGAAAAACTTTAACTCCTCTGTCTCTCGATCTAGATGTAGAAAGGACCGCTCTTACGAATGGGAGTGACTTTTACTCCTTCCACTCCTTTTTCACCTCCTCTTCCCGTTATCACTCGAGGGAAAGGAAGGACATTGGAAGTAGGATAAAGAGCTCTATCAAATCAGAAAATCCTTAACAGGACATTATCACGATTGATGATTCCCCTGAGAGTAACTTGGTGTGTGTGATTACAAACTCTGCTGTGTTACCCCCACTTGAGTTCCCAGTATTGAGTTTGGAAGTCTCACATTTTATTAAGAACATGAGTCTAATGCACCACTTAAGAGGTTTGAATGAGCCTCCTTTAGGATAGACTTCTATTAGACAATGCGTCATCAACGATACATTCATGCTATCTCAGAATCCCAGACTTAGGTTTGATGTGACTCTTTCCAACCAAAGGAAAGACTCTTGACTTTTGAACTCCCAAGTCTCTGCTGAGGAAAACTTGTTAAAAGCGAGTAGGTCATCGAAACTTCCACTCTTACTTCTGCCATGCCAGAGACATTTTTACGTTAACTCTGGTGCTTTTCAGAGTCCTCTCCCCATTGATCTAGATGTGGCCAACCTGGTGCCTTCAGATTTGGCGGCAAGACAGCAGAATTTACCAGCCATGATCTCAGGTCCTGAACTGGCAAACATGGAGGTAGCTGCATGACAGCCAGTCACACATGTTTGTGGATAGACCACTGGTCTGGGGCACTCTCAATTCACTGTTTCGAGGAATCTCAGGAAGAAGACCATATAGGACCAGTTCAAGAAACCCTCCAGATCTGGCGCCAAGGCCATAGAGTTTCTCCTTTTCCAGAACGTTTTCCTATGGGGAAACTGCTCTGCAGAGGCGTGACGCTATTTTAGCAGGATGCTTTAGACAGCTGTCCCCTAGAGATGCCACAGTCCTAAGGAACTCTGACCTCATCAATTCTCCTTCTTTCTTTCCATTGTCAGATGTAACGAAAGCTATCGAGAAGTTAGAAAGACTGGGGCAGAGCCCGGTAGTCAACAGAGCAGTGGCACAGAGGTTGACCACTTCTCAGAAACAGACCAAGAACTCGTCCATTAGGCAACTCCCCCAACATAGATCCCTCCCACAGACAGACAACATCCTGGGAGGCAGAATCCTAGGCCTAACTTTCGTCGGAGAAGTCACCCCTCCAGCCAAATATGACATGGTGGCAGAAGTTTGCACTAGGGAGGGCTTGTCCCCCAGCTTACCACTAGTGGTGGATGCCTGCAAAGTAACTGGCAAAGGTGGTAGGACTCGGGGTTTGACCTCGGATGGTAGAAGTCCTCCGTTTAGGTCACCGGGTTCCCTTCACAGATTGTCAACTTTCTCTGACCAGGAATTACATTCTACCATAATATATGAAAGGATCATCAAAAGACCTACTCTTGGCAGAAGAAGTCACCAAGCTACTAAGCAAGGATGCAGTAGAGTAAGTCTTCAACAACCCTTCAGGCTTCCTCAGCAATCTATTCCTGGTAGAGAAGCTGAGGGGAGGTTGAAGACCTTTTTCTCTTGAATGAAGACCTCTCCCTCTTGAACCTCTCCATTTTGTAGACAAGTTTTAAGCATTTTGTAGACAAGTTTCAAGATTTAGACTCCAACTTCCATTCTCCAGGCCATCAGGAAGGACAACTACCATCTGACCATAAACCTGAAAGATGCTTGCTTTCAGGTCCCCATCCATACTGCCTTGAGGAAGTATCTAAGGTTTTCCTTTCGAAACAAACTTCCAGTTCAGGGTGCTATGAATCGGCCTGTCTAGAGCCCCTCAAGTTTTCACCATAGTCTTTGTCCTTGTCTCAGCCTGGGCTCATGTTATGGGCATCAGGCTCTTGAATTACTTAGACGACTGGCTTCGCTTGTCGGAATCCTGAGCTCTCCTGCTGAAGCACAGAGACCTGTTGCTGGATCTGTGGAAGGAATTAGGGATTCAGCTTAACCTTCAGAAGTTCAGCCTCGTCCTCAACCAATCCATCAGGTATCTGAGCATGGACATAGACATGGTGCAAGCCAAGGCCTTCCCTGCTGCAGACAGTAGTGAGGTTTAATACATTACCAACTTTCCTGAAAGGGGCTCTCCTGCTTGCCCAGATGTGGCAGAAGTTATTAGGTCTCCTCTCCTCATTAGAGAAACTCATCCCCTTGGGCAGATTGCATCTTCGCTCAGTGCACTGAGCTGTGAAGACCCAGTGATCTCAAGCATCAGACCATCCTACAACCCTGCTACGAGTACCTCAAGAGGTGATATTGGACCTCCTGTGGTGGCTAGAGGAGGAGAGCCTGCTAGTGGGAACACCCCTCCAGGATCCTCCCCACAGTTCATGCTATTCACAGATGTGTCTCGCCATGGATGGGGTGCCCATACAGGAAAGGAACTGATTTAAGCCCTATAGTTAGAGGAAGACTAGAGCTTCCACATAAACTTCCTGGAAATGGACGCAGTGCAACTAGCATTACTGTACTCCACGTTACAAAGACTCTGAAAGGTCACTCTGTAGTATTAAAGAGTGACAACTCCACGGTAGTGACCTACATCTCCAAACAAGGAGGCATAGCCTCTCTCCTGCTTTGCAATCTAGCATTAGAGATCCTCAAATAGAAACAGTCCCAGGTGATCTCTCGGCAAGGTTTATCCCCGGGAAGTGAAACATCATTGCAGACCAGCTTAGCCGTCGAGGGATGACACTTGGTTCAGAATGGTTTTTGCTTCCTCTAGTAGGGAAGACTTGTGACTTTGTGGGGTTCCCTGCCTCTCGACATGTTCCCCACCCATCTGAATCAAAAACTCCTGGTGTATTGCTCTCCAGTCTCAGACCAAGCTGCAATGATGGAAGATGCATTTCAATACCCGTGGAATGACCTAGACTTCCACTCCTTTCCACCTTTCTGTCTGATTCGTCAGACACTAAACAGAATCAGAACATCCAAGGTGGCCACCAGGGGCCTGGTAATCAGACCTGCTGTAAGTTCTCACAGGAATACCAAGAGAACTTTCAAGACCAACTGCGACGCAGCTTTCCTGATACCCCAAAAAGTCTTCCGTACCAGTTTACCAGGCAAAGTTGAAAATCTTCTGTTTGGTGTCATAAAGGGAATATTGCTCAACTCAAGGCCACTATTCCCCTGATCACAGACATTTTAGTGTTCCTAAGGAGCAACAAGGCCCTTTCTGTCACTGCGATGAAAGGCTACTGTTTGGCCTTGAGCTAAGTGCTCAAACTGAAATGTCTGGACCTCTCATATTCCTAGGAACCCTCTGCATTAATGAGTTTTGAGCAGTCTTCTCCTCCTCGAGAACTAAAACCCTCCTCCTTGGATGTGACTAAGGTCCTACTTGGTTTAAAGAAAACCCCGTATGAACCTATGCATAAAGCCTTAGTCTGAGACCTCACTCTAAAGACAGTTTTCCTCCTTCCCTTAGCTTTAGCCAAGAGAGTAAGTGAACTGCATGATATATCTCACCTGGTGTCACATTCCAGAGGGTGGAGAGAACTATCTTTGGCCTTTGTCCCTGAATTTGTGGCCAAAACCCAAAATCCGGTTGATAATATGAGATTTGACTCTTTCACAATCTTGTCTCTCAGAGGTGTCTGGTGACCTGGATGACATGTTACTGTCCTGTAAGAGCAGCACATAAATATTTGAAAATGACGCAGTATCTCAGGTCCAGAATCTCTTGTTTTTTTTGTGAGCTCTGGGTGTTCCAAAAAGGTTTCTAGAAAAACCATCTCTAAAAAGAGATGTTTTTTCTAGGCTCTCATGATGATTTCTCTCAACCAAAAGGTTGAGAGAAATCATCATGAGAGCCTACAAGTCCTCAGTGAAAGCGCCTCCAAGAGCCCCCCCTCGAGACATGATATATGTGGGCTTGCAGCAACCCTAGCGCTCCACAAAATCCACTTGGTAGCTCAAGTTCTAAAAGCAGGAGTTTGGAAGAGACATACCACTTTTACGAACCCCTACTTTAAAGATTGCACGCACAGGTCCAAAGACACATTTTCTATAGAACCCATTATTGCTGCACAGCAAATAGTCTAATTCAAGTTCTCATGGGACAAAGTAACTGCTTCTATCCCAGGCATCAGTTACTCTGCATTATAAGGCTCTTTATGAGCATAAAGGCAAATAACAATTTTCAATATTAAACTTACCCGATGATCATATAGCTGTCAGCTCTGCTGCCCGACAGAAAAAACCTACGGGCGGAATACGCCAGCGATCGCTATACAGGTGGGGGTGTACATCAACAGCGCCATCTGTCAAGTAGGTACTCAAGTACTCGATGTCAACACAGAACCAATTTTCTCTCTGTCGTGCCAATGGCAAGACCTACTAAATACGCCGTCCCTAACTGGATTTGTTTTCACAACGATTTGGTGAAGTACACTATTCCAGTTTTGAGCTTTCGCTATGCAGGGGTTTTATCTTCATTTCAAAACTTGAACTCGTTTTGGATAGATTTAATTATGGTGACGAAGAGAGTATGGACTCTCTTTCACTTTTTAATGGCCGACCCTTCCCTTAGACGGAAGTGTGTTTAGGTTTTTGGTAATTTTGCTTAACAAGTTATAGATCTATTTATTTTATATCTCTCCGCCTTTATAGGCCTCTTCGATTAACTTTCCATTTATTATAAACTTATAAAAAATTAATTTTTATGTTTGTTTATATGCGACCTTTCCTAATAGTAGGCGGTCCTTACTTGGAACCGAAGTTAATTAACATTGAGCCCGTTATATCGTATTTAACCTTTTAAGAATTTAATACTTTTTTAATTTTAATGTTTTATGAAAGAATTTCTTTGATAGTCTCGTACTGTTTTCAAAGATGAACTAACGTTTAGTTTTTTAGTCTCCGCAGTTGTTGACGTTCAGAACGTTAAACATGCGCTCTATCGTTACGATAGAGAGAGAGTGTATCACGGTTTCACGTTGCAGTAAGAGTAAACCGATTCTAGCGTTTCGTTCATTCTTTCTTAGCTTAAATGGTTTAAATTCTAAATAAAGGAACTTTTTATTTGGAAACCTTTCAGTTTTTTCCTTTAGCAAATAACATGTTTTAACGATATATAATTGGGCTCTTCTCTCAGGTGCTAAATCAAGAGAGAAGAGAGAGAGAGATAGAGACGGAGGGAGAGAGAGGAGAATAAACGTTTCGTTCAACCGGGTAACGTTGTTCTCGTTTTTTACTCTTCTCCCTAGTCGCTGTAGGGGAAGAAGGTAAAACGTTTCTAGGGTTTTATTCTTGTTCCCAGGCTTTATGCGGTGAGAGATTGTAAACGTAGTTTATTTGATCTGGTGTTTAGTCTCTTTTCCAGCCACTGAATTCTTTATCTTTTTTTTTATGTTTTTCTGTTGCATTGTAAAACTGTTTTCGCAATTACTACCTTTTAATGAAGGATAGGATTGCGTGTTTCAGGTAGGAATCAGTTAAAGTTTCGATTTCAGTGAAATAAGTGCAAACAGAAAATCAAAAGTGATAAAGTGATATGCGCAAAGTGTTACAGTGTTGCGTCCGAGGGTTCGTCTGTTCGTGCCAGTTGTTCACCTAGTCCGGGACCTCTTACAAGCTCCCAAGCCCAGGGGAGAAGTAATGTCGAACGACTTATGGGTTCCACAGGCCTTGATCGACGAACAGACGTTTTTTCCCTCCGTGGTTTCGGGCGTATCTACCCACGTTAGCCGACGTGAGATCGCCCCACCCATACAAAGACGAGAGAGCCCATTTATTCCTCGTCTGCGGAAGAGGTTTCTCGTAAGAAACCATGGACCACATCTTGCAGCTTTTTAAGTGCAAGTCGGTCCCTTCCGCGCAAGTCCAACGGCCTAGGTGTAGCCACTGGGTCAGTTCGGACTCTCTGCAGTCATCCGACGACTGCACTCCTCCCAAGAGAGGCAAGGTGGTACCGCAACAGGCAGTAACTCCGTCTGTTGCCGCACCAGCTGTTTTAGACCCTCAGTCACAACGGACAGTAGCTCCGTCTGTTGCCGTTTTTTGTAGACCCTAAGTGGTCTTTACTGCAGTCTATGCAGACTCAGTTAGCTGCGGTTATGCAGGAGTTTCGTGCGGAGAAGGTTGACACTGCTCGTTAGCCTACAACCTGCCACGGTTGTGCGCCCAGCTCATGCTGAGGCTGCCTGCTCCCACACTCCGGCTGCGGAGAGCTCCACCTCCGATGCGCAATCGACCCTGCCAGACGCATGTTAATGTTAGCCGACGTGCGGCACCCTCCGTTAACATGCGTGAGCTACCGCATCAGCAGTGGGAAGGTGGAGTCAAGCTGCCGTGTTTTGACGCGATGCGTTAGTTTCCGCAACCCACGGCAGTCCCCACCACGCACCACCACTCCGCTTTGGTTGTTGCCTGCTCCCACACTCCGACTGCGGAGAAGGTTGACGATGCACCCGTTTGCCTACAACCTGCCACGGTTGTGCGCCCAGCATGGCTGCCTGCTCCCACACTCTTGTTGTGAGAGCTCCTCCACCCATGCGCAGTCGACCCTGCCAGACGCATGCTGACTCCCACAGACACACGGAGCACTCCGTTGCCGTGCGTGAGCTACCACAAGCTGCCGTGTTTTGACACGGTGTGTCAGCCTCCGCAACCCACTGTGGTTACCGCCACTCGCCCGCAGCAGACTAGTCAGTCAGGAGTTGAGGCTTCCCCACACAGCTTTGGTTGTTGCCAGCTCACAGACTGTCAAGCAGTTACATGACGTTGCCTCCTGGTCTGCTACTAATGCACCAGTGCTGTATGTCCTCACGCTCCTGTTGTGGTTGACAGTTCAGTTTTTGACAGTTCACAGACTGTCAAGCAGTTACATAACGTTGCCTTCTGGTCTGCTGCTTATGCACCAGTGAGACCCTCACTGAGATAACCTAGCTTTTCTCGGACATGGTTCCTGTAGATGAGAAAGTGCTGTTCTCCCTCCTTCTGATATTCCTTTGAGGACTCTGTCATTTGGAGAGGAGCCTTAAGCTGCTTAGCCTCCTATGGACTTTAATTAAAGCATAACAAGGCTTCCAGGGATGGTAAATGGTTCCGCTACGGTCGCTAACCCCGTCTGTTGCCACACCTGCTCCCATAGACCCTAATGGGCTTTGTTGCAAGACATGCAGTCCAAGCTTGTGTCCTTGATAGAGGATTTTTTACGGAGAAGAACCTCCTAGCCAACAACCTTCCTACCGGTTGGTTGTACGCCCTGTTGACTCTGAGGTATCCTACTCACGTCCGCCAGTTGAGGTGGTTCCTCCACCGGTGCGACCCAGTGTGGGTTGCCAGTCGCACGTTGACGTTAAGCGACTCTCGGAGGTGGTTGTGGACGTTCAGTGTGTCACTAGGAAGACGTTCAACAACCAGCAGAGGTGACTTGTTGTGACGCAGTGCGGCAACCTCAGCAACCCGGTAGGGGGTTGACTGCACAACCCAGACAGTCTAGTCAGTTTCGGGTTGACGCTGTACTTCCTCGCGTCCCCATGGTTGACAGTTCACAGACTGTGCAGCAGTACCATGATCTTGTGTCCGGCTCCGTCACGCATCCACCAGTGCGACCGGATTCAGCGAGTCAGACGTTGCCCACTCCGTTGCCGTTTCCTCATCAGTTTCGGATGAGGAACCCTCTGATGAGGACATTGCTGAACAAGACGATCAACCCTCAGCCCTGTTATCCATCCAGAAGATGCTGAAGAAGGAACACTGCCCTGTCAGGCTGTGGATGAGTCTGGTTAGGACACTGTCATCCGTGGTTCAATTTGTGTCACTTGGAAGACTACACCTCCGTCCTCTTCTGTATCATCTAGCTTTTCACTGGAAAAGGACAAGACGCTAGAAGCGGTCTCGATCCCGGTTTCCGGAAAGATAAAGTCTGGTCTGACTTGGTGAAAGGACTTTATCAACCTTTGAAAGGGTCTTCCCCTGACTGTTCAGACTCCCAACCACGTTCTCTTCTCGGACGCATCGGACGTAGGCTGGGGTGCGACATTAGGCGGTAGGGAATGCTCGGGATTATGGAACTCGAGTCAAAGGACAATGCATTTCAACTGCAAGAAGCTACTGGCAGTACGTCTGACCTGGAAAAGCTTCAGGTCTCTCCTTCAAGGCAAAGTGGTGGAGGTGAACACGGACAACACCCTGCTTTGACGTACATCTCCAAGCAAGGAGGGACCTACTCTCTGACATGGTACGAGTTCGCAAGAGACCTCCTCTCCGGTTCAACAGGTCTAGACTTTTCACTAGTAACGAGGTTCATCCAAGGCAACTTGAATGTCATAGCAGATTGTCTCTGTAGGAAGGGACAAATAATTCCAACATATTGGACCCTCCACAAGGATGTATGCAAGAGACTTTGGGCCACCTGGGGCCAGCCAACCATAGATCTCTTCGCAACCTCGATGACCAAGAGGCTCCCAATACTTTGCTCACCTTTCCCGGACCCAGCAGTAGTTCATATAGATGCCTTTCTACTAGATTGGTCACATCTAGATCTATATGCATTCCCTCCGTTCTAGATTGTCAACAAGGTACTGCAGAAGTTCGCCTCTCACGAAGGGACAAAGTTGACGCTAGTTGCTTCCCTCTGGCCCGCGAGAGAATAACTCACCGAGGTACTTCGATGGCTAGTAGACGTTCCCAGAACACTTCCCCTAAGGGTGGACCTGCTACTTCTGCCACGCGTAAAGAAGGTACTCCAAGGCCTCCACGCTCTTCGTCTGACTGCCTTCAGACTATCGAAAGACTCTCGAGAACTAGAGGTTTTTCGAAGGAGGCAACCAGAGCGATTGCTAGAGCAAGGAGAACATCCACCCTTAGAGTCTACCAATCGAAGTGGGAAATCTTCCGAAACTGGTGCAAGTCAGTATCCGTTTCCTCGACCAGTACCTCTGTAACTCAAATAGCTGACTTCCTCTTACATCTGAGGAAAGAACGATCTCTTTCAGCTCCCACTATCAAGGGTTACAGTAGCATGTTGGCATCAGTCTTCCGTCACAGAGGCTTAGATCTTTCCAACAATAAAGATCTACAGGACCTCCTTAAGTCTTTTGAGACCACGAAGGAGCGTCGTTTGGTTACACCTGGTTGGAATTTAGACGTGGTTCTAAGATTCCTTATGTCAGACAGGTTCGAACTGCTTCAATCAGCCTCCCTGAAAGATCTCACCTTTAAGACTCTTTTCCTGATATGCTTAACCACAGCTAAAAGAGTCAGTGAGATTCATGCCTTCAGCAAGAACATCGGATTCTCATCCGAAACGGCTACATGTTCTACAACTTGGTTTTCTAGCCAAACACGAGCTGCCTTCTCGGCCTTGACCAATATCGTTCGATATTCCAAACTTATCGTATGGTTGGAAATGAACTAGAAAGAGTATTATGTCCTGTAAGAGCTCTTAAGTTCTATTTTAAAAACCTTTACGAGGCCCGTCTGAAGCTTTATGGTGTTCAGTTAAGAATCCATCTTTGCCTATGTCAGAGAATTCTTTATCCTATTTTATCAGACTGTTAATACGAGAAGCTCATTCCCTTCTGAATGAGGAAGACCAAGCTTGGCTGAAGGTAAGGACACACGAAGTTAGAGCTGTCGCAACTTCCGTGGCCTTTAAACAAAATAGATCTCTGCAAAGTATATTCGACGCAACCTATTGGAATAGCAAATCAGTGTTCGCGTCTTTTATCTTAAGAATGTCCAGTCTCTTTACGAGAACTGCTACACTCTGGGACCATTCGTAGCAACGAGTGCAGTAGTGGTGGGGGCTCCACCACTACAATTCCCTAATTCCAGAACCTTTTTAATCTTTCTCTTGAAATATTTTTGGGTTGTCCGGAAGGCTAAGAAGCCTTTCGCATCCTACTTGATTTGGCGGGTGGTCAAAATCATTTCTTGAGAAGCGCCTAGATTAGAGGTTTTGATGAGGACCTTTAGTATGGGTTGCAACCCTTCATACTTCAGCTCCTAGGAGTCGCTCAGCATCCTATGAGGATTGCGAGGCTCAGTAAGGAAGCCGTACATAAAAAGGCAGAGTAATTGTTCAAGTCGTCTTCCTTACCAGGTACTTATTTATTTTATGCTTGTTATTTTGAATAACTGCTAAAATGAAATACGGAATACTTAGCTCATAATGTCAACATGTAATGCTGGTCTCTACCCACCCCCCTATGTGTGAATCAGCTATATGATCATCGGGTAAGTTTAATATTGAAAAATGTTATTTTCCTTAGTAAAATAAATTTTTGAATATACTTACCCGATGATCATAAATTAAAGGACCCACCCTTCCTCCCCAATAGAGACCCAGTGGACAGAGGAGAAAATTGGTTCTCGTTGACATCGAGTACTTGAGTACCTACTTGACGGATGGCGCTGTTGATGTACACCCCCACCTGTATAGCGATCGCTGGCGTATTCCGCCCGTAGGTTTTTTCTGTCGGGCAGCAGAGCTGACAGCTATATGATCATCGGGTAAGTATATTCAAAAATTTATTTTACTAAGGAAAATAACATTTTTGATCCAACTTGAAACCCTCACTTAAAATCTCCCTAATACAGGTAAGAATACCTTGACTAATATATAATAATATATTGCGTATATTGATATTACAAGTCACTTGATGTTCATATCACTTTACCTTGTTAAAGTCCTATGCATTGGAACAGAAGGCTCTGCCTTGTATGAGCTGGCTGCACTGTTTACAAATAATTCATTTTGATCTCTTGCTGTTACTATAGTAATTGTATCTTGGGGTAAAGGGCAGACCTCCTACAGCAGGGAGAGTTCCTCTCGCCTAAGAAAGACTCCCCATTAAATGACTCGGAAGTTTGTATCCACGTAAGAATAAACTACAAATTCTATATAATTTATATTTTTCCTAGCTATACAAACCTGAGTCATTTACCAAATGTCTTGCCTCAGCCACCACTCAAATCTTTAAGGAGCCCGGCCAGAATGTCAATATATGGGGGTATCGGAAGAAGAACCCAAAATCCTGAAAAAAAATTCTCTGAGCTTTGTATGGCAATGGAGAATGCGTATACAAAATATTTTGTCAAAATTCCTCTTGCTTTCATAGTTACAGGGTAATTAGTAAAAGTAACTCAATAAACCAAAAACATTGTTCCCTACAAGAAAATTCAGTATTTCTTTATTATAAATTTTGATAATTATTACATTCTAATGTAAAACAAATTGTGAGCAATGGCATCTGTATAGATTCCACATGTCACAAGACGATGTATTACAGGGTAAATTACACCCTTCGCCCTCATAGAGAGTACATGTTTAAGTTTGACCACTGACATTCACTCATCTTTATGTCTGTTTTTCTCGTTTTCGGCAAGAATTTCAATATTTCAAAGAGGAAAAGGCAATTTCACCATCTCACTAATATAAAGAAGAAGAAAATTTGCTCTAATGAGAGTTCAGAAGTGGTTAATATCAGCAAAATTAGTGGAGTTATTGAAGGAGAGAGATGATGAAGGAGCAACCGTCTGGCCTAAAGATGCAAGATATTGAGCAAAGGGATCTTCATTTATGATTAAATTATGATAAATAGCTTTTTTTTTATTAATATCCAAAAAGGAACATAAAATTCATAATAATCAGGATTCACTAATACTGGCTTCGTAAAATTACAAAGAAAAACTTTGAACGCCCGTATCTCAACATTACTGTATACTTATTGACCTTCAAACTCTATCTTCTCCCTTAGTTTTAAAGATATGGCATTGAAATTTGGTATATAACTTTGAAAAAAATTAGAAAACAATGAAATAAGAGACATTTTTCTAATTTTTTTTTTCATATTTTCTTCTTACTTTTTTTCTTGAAATATAGGGTTTTATTTTTTTACCATAATGAAAAAATTCATATCTAGCAAAAAAAATTACTTTTATAAAAGACCTCTCTACTTTATTTGAGGTCTATACAATATCATGTCTATATATGGTATTAATCCCAGGTCTAAATATTAAGTATCAAGGGAGATGATAGAATTTGAAAGACACTAATTTTCAAGATAAATCGTCCTGGCATCGCAAAACTGAAGGTCAGAGAAAAAATCCTAGGCAGTTTGGAGAAGACATCTTACAAAACGACATTAGCCGGCCAATCCCCTTAACCAGAAGAGTGTTGTGACTAGACGCCTGAGACGAGTGTAACCCTTTATGCACAATGGCTGCCTATCAGTATAGCATGATGGAATCTACTGTTTATTTTTTTTTTTTGCCTGGCTGTAAGAAACAAAACCAGAAGTAATCCCATTAAATGACTCGTGTTTAAATAGCTACTAAAAATACAAATTATCTCAAATTTGTAGTTTATGGAACTATGGAGGATGATTGAGAATGCAGGAAGGTGTCCATGTTACTGACATTTCCAATGATTATGGTGTACTGAAACCAACAATCTGCATGATTTTGGAAAACAAAGAAGCCATCAAAGAAGCAAATGTAGCAAAAGAAAGGTCATTTTAATTTGAGCCCTACAACGAACCAAGACTATTGAAGAGTCGAGATATCGTTATTTATTTGGATAAATTACAAACAGTTGGCGGGTGATAGATTTCAGTGACTATCATATGTTAAAAGGCAAAGAAAATACAGTGAGACATCATTGAAAACAACCCTAGAAAAAAAGTGATTGTGCAGATTCTATTGAAAATATTACGGCTAGCCAAGGATTGTTTGATAAATTCAAAAAGAGAAGTGGCACTCAAAATGTTTTAAGGGATCAAGAGGTAGCCAGTTCAAACAATGCAGCTGCTGAGAAATATGTTGGGGAAAATAGCATCCAGATAAGGCAATAGCCAGTATAATTAGGAGGTTGAGCATGAAATTGAGCATAAGTTGCCCACTGAGTTGAAAGTGTGTTACCCCGGTGCTCGGGGTTACCCTGTTCTCAGACCCGGCAACGGTAACCCCAGTGTTAGCCACCTGTTACCAGACCCAGTAACCCCTGTGGTAGTCACCCCTTCCCCTATGCCCGTCACCCCAACAATTGTGCCTGGGGTTCCAGGGCCTGTAACTCCTTCTCCCTCTGACCCTGTAACCCCACTTGGTGCCTTGTCATGGTCCTCTGTGAGTGTGCTCTTACAAGTGTTTTTATGTCCTAGATTATGACTTAACTATGTTGGATTATCATGGTGGACTACAGATCTTACATAGAGTAAACTGTATTTAGATGTTTTCCTACTATATCCATTGAAATTTGACCTACATCACGACATAGGAGTAGATCTCTTGTCATAAATCAAGAACCCTTCCTATTGGAGAACCATTACATTTTAATTTTTAAACAACTAGTTTGTCAAGAATTGATATTTCCGTTGCAGCATCTAATTTTCTAATTAATTTCAACTGGAAATCATTAGATGGTAAGTGTTATTATCATGACAATGAAAGCTTTAAAGAGAACAATATTCCAATAACTAAGCTTGGTTAAAGGAAGTGCAGAAGTTCCAGAGTGTAGATATTTCTAAATTACTACTGCAATGGAACCCTTCATTGAGTTGGGGTAATTGCAAAGACCAGGAATGTATGTGCATGTACGGTATTATCGATAGTTATTCCTATGCAGATACAGTCTTCTGAGTCATTTATATAGGTTTACTCCAATGTCAATTTTTATGACTTGACAGAACAATATCAGGTGCCTGATAGATTACTAGGCCTCTTCACTGCTGGGCAGTGTTGTGTGTTGCTGCGAGGCAAGTGCCACTCTTCTGGTCGTGTTGTTAAGAGGTTGTCCTCTCTTTCTGCTCTACGATCACGACTTGCTCCACACTGGATTTGCTGCCAACAATTGAGAGTTTGCACCAAATGATTTACAATAAAAGATAGAAACAAAAATCTTAAGAAAAATTAAACCTCTAAAAAAAAGTAAATTATTTTATCTAAAATAATCAGTCGTGCAGAGAATAATTTTTTAAAAAATTGTTATGATTTTACTACATTTGGAAGAAGCATCCATTATAGTTTCCAGGAAGCATTCTCTTACTGCGTTGATCACTGCTTGCTTAAAATCACATTGAATATAATGGGGATTCAAGTTGGGCGCTAAAGACTAGCATTTCAAACATTTTCACATATGTAGCATTCTCTTATTTGGCAGAAGTGCATAACAAATTTGATGTACTCCGGTGAAACAATTGGGATGCTATGTTCAATGTACCATCTATACACCAACTGGGTGATACTAGATGCTGCAACCAAGAATTTCTGCCAAAGATAAAAATCTTCTTTCACCGTGGTTCACTATCCACTAAAGCTTGACAACCTCTGAATAAAATGCTGTGAGCAGTAGATTGATGGCATTGCTTCAGGGTCTTTGCATTGTTCCTTTTGGCCCCTATTTTTATTTGCTTTACCTCTATTTCCACTTTTTTTTCTTGCCATCCAACCCCCATTAGCTTTCACTTCATAACAAGTTCTTGCTTTTTCTCAGTTGTGTTTCAGCACAGAATTGACGGGAGTTTAAGCCCTGCTCAAGCTTGATAGTTTCTTGTAATGTCTGCAACCTCATTACCTTTGTGAGCTAGCGATGGGGTTTTTGGGAACCTAGAGGTGTACCTTCTGATTCTTCAGCCTGGAACTCCCTGGCCATAGCTTGGAGAGATGGTTTGGCTTTGGATTATCTGAATATATGATTAGTCTCTAGGGCAATGTCACTGTCCCTTGTCTGTACCATTTATGAGTGACCTTTAAAGGACCAAATTCAAATTTTTTTATTTTTAATCTTCCAATTAGTTAAGAAAAAATGTTTATTTCATTGATCAACTGCCTTTATTAACAGTTCTGCAAAAGTAAGGTTTACTAGAACCTTTAATTGTCAATAAAAAGGCAGTTTTAATTCATGGTGTTTAGTTAGGACAGCTAGGAAGTTATCCGTCATGGGAAATAACTTAAACGAAATCAGTAAATTCTCTCTTAATTTTTTTCTAGATGTATCTTTTAAAATGAAGGCATCCATGGGTAATAATCCAGATGTTATGGTTTTAGATTAGCCTACTCGTTTAGATGCACGATTTCTGTATGTGCCTCAGAAACTGTAAGATTGTTTTCCAATTTTGTGATTAAAAGAAAAAAATATTGAATGTCATGCTTCATAAAAGATGTGTATAATGTTCAGAAACGGGGTTTAATCTGTTCTCCAAAATTATGTTCCTCTATGGATTGTGATAGAATCTCTTAAGATTACCAAACTATTCTTCTTCACTCAAGGGGTTAACTGCTACACTATGATTGTTCATTGGCTACTTTCCTTTTGGTAAGGGTAAAAGAGACTCATTAGTTGTGGTAAGCAGCTCCTCTAGAAGGATACTCCAAAATCAAATCATTTTTCGGTAGTCTTGGGTAGTGCCATAGCCTCTCCCACTGTCTTGGGGCAGGGTTCTCTTGCTTGAGGATACACTTGGGCACACTTTTATGTCTTATTTCTCTTCCTCTTGTTATTTTGGGTTTTTATAGTTTATATATGAAATGTCTATTTTGATGTTATTACTGTTCCTAAAACATTTTATATTGTTCATTACTTCTCTTGTAGTTTATTTATTTCCTTATTTCCTTTCCTCACTGGGCTATTTTTCTCTGTTGGAGCCCTTGGGCTTATATCATCATGCTTTTGTAACTAGGGTTGTAGCTTAGCTAGTGGTGATAATAATAATAATAATAATAATAATAATAATGTAAGGACAGTGAGACGAGCTATCACCAACAACAACTGATGGTTTATTCAAACAGGTGCGAGAATATAATACAAGGTGCGGACGGCAATGTAGTACGGGCGCTGGCGCCAATCTGGCTTGAACCAACCGCCACAAAATGTGTGTTTTTTTACACGTATAAATACTTGAAATACAAGTCAATAGAAATATGTAGCGAAATGATAAATACATGAAATTGTAGCTCTGAGGGAGCGGAACAAATATATAAAGTTAGCCACAGTGTGGCGAAAGGAGAATTTAAATGAAATGGAGAATTCGATGAGAATGCTGGACGACGGAGGGAGCGATGTCCTTATAATAATAATAATAATAATAATAATAATAATAATAATAATAATAATAATAATGATAATAGCAATAATGAATAGGAAATTCTCTTCTCTCCCATGCATAGGTTCATACACTTTGTATCTATTTGGAATAATTAAATGCTCAAGGTTAATTGGGCAATGTGGAACAGTACTGATCTCATTTCTTTTTTGTCTTATTGACCTTTTCATGCTACTTGCATAAGCATGGATGCTTATAATGACTGAGATATATCAGAAATACATTAATTTATCACAACACTTGGTGGTTCCATGGTATCTTCCACTCTGTATTAAAGATGTTTTAACTTTAGCTATTTCTACAACCACAGCATCAGTCTCATGCGAATGAGTCTTTACTTTTTTAATTACTACAGTATATTATTTTTTGCTTGGATTCTTCCATTACAGCAGCCTTTTTGTTCACATCTTCACACTTTCACTTTTGTCAATTTTTGGACATACTGTATATCAAGTACATAAATGAATCCATTATATGTGAACTTCTTTCTTCCTTTTTTGCTCAATGCGATTGAGTGAACACTGGCAGCCATTATAAGATATGAAGGGATAGATAAGTTTTTTATTTAGAAAAAAATAAAAAAGTTAAGTTTGGTAACTGTACTGGTAAGTATCAATTTTTATTCTTGAGACTAAAATTAGTATTGTTCAAAAAAAAAAAAAAATCTCCAGTATTTGTAATAATATTTTGCTAGTGGAAAATAGTAATATTTTAGTAATTTTCAAGGCATCTATTAATAACAACTATTAGTAATGATAGTTTCCAGTGGCGAACTGTCCGCGCTGGTAAATAATTGGGGGTAGACTGTCTTTAGCAGCTAGTTGTTGGTGCCAAATTGATGGTGTCGTACCATGGACAACGAATTGTTCATATCTAGAAATATAATTACTTTACATATTGATGATAGTTTTGTTAATGTATTGCTGCCCCATGGGTTTAGTGGTCGTGAGTCACTGTCTGAAACTGATCCCATGGCCACGGCCCCTGCACTAACTGTGAGCAATCCTGTTTCGGTGTTTCATGTTCCTAATTACATTGGTTTATTTAGATCTCCCTCTCCACCCACTAGTGTACTTAATGGTGAGCCCATTATGGCGGAGCTCCAGCAGGATGACTTTTCCCTTGATAGTGTTAAAATTCTCCCCTAGTTCTCACCTGAGAACGCTTCAGGGTCTGCGGCCTCACTCTTCTTGAAACAATTCTCCGGGCTTGGCCTAGAATCCATCTATCACTTATTCTGACACTGGAGTGTCCAGGACTCACTCTAGTTTGGTGTGATTGCATTGTCAGAACAAAATTGCATCATCCCTTTCCAAGTAGTCATTGCAAAAGGAGAAAGTCTTAACTGTGTCCTCTAATGCATTTACACCGCACATGTCAACAATACATATCACCTTATTGCAACATACACGGACTGACATTTCTGTATAAGCCGCCATCCCTGCGATTGCTGATATCACAGACAAAGCGAACCACGATTCCAGTGTGTGAGGCTATTCCTCTGTGCATTAAATATGACATCATTCTACCTCTTAGAGATGCAAGACCTGATTGTGCTATCTCTAATGACATGCTGACATTTCTCATGGATATGTATCTATGTCAACCCAGGTTGACTATCAGGTAACTTCTACCTCTAGAACTCATTTACCTTGCTTGGATCTTACATATCCATCTATGAGACGTCATAACAATGACAAACCCATTATTTTACCTCAACCTATGCAAGCTAGTCCCTTGCCTATTGTTCATACTACAGGACTGTGCTTCAGAAATTACTCGTTTCACTGAACAACCAAAGCCATCTTTTTCAGATATTTCTTCATTTCTGGTTCAGGAGAGGAAAAGGGTGCCGAAGCCTTTACCCCTTTTTCCTCGGGTGGTACCTCCATCCACATGCCAAAGGAAGTCATAAACACAGACCTGTTAGGAGGCACTCTAAGTGACCTTCCTCTGAGAGATCATATTCTTCGTATAGGTCAAGCTCTGAAAAGGAGTTCCCTGCTACTCCCTCCCAGACTTATGGAGGTCAAGAGCCTTACCAGAGGAGCAAATATGATTCCTCACAGTCTTTCTCAGTCCCCACTTCTCACTATTCACATAATATCAGGAGAGTAAAGACTTACATGGAAGAATTAAATCTTCTAGTGACATTCTTAAGATTGGACCACTTCCTATTCCTAAAAAAGATGACCACGCCCTGATTACCATTTATGACTCTTCAGACTCCATTGCGTGTGTAGGCCCCAGCTCCACTGATGTGGCCTTCCTTGAGGTTCCGATACGTGTGTCTGAAGTTACTCATTTCTTAAGAATTTTGCGATTGATTCGCCGTTTGGGTGGCTTGGGAGAGCCGCCACATGCACAAGTCACAAGCAGGCCTTGCACCATAGGTGTGATCTTTCCACAGTCAGAGTATGGAGCATGAGACACTGTTTCGACGTTTCTTTTTCAAACCAGTCTAAGGATATGCTAGACTTGTTCAATACTCAAGTCCCGGCACCCAAGAACTCCCTTAAATTGAGCAGGTCCTCGAAGTTACTCTTTCCAGCACATTTTTTTGCATAGAAAGTTCTACATTGATTCTGAAGCTCACCCGAGCCCTCTGCCTATTGACCCTGATGTTGTCAATTTGGTACCCAATGTGCCAAGTGACAAGTTGGCCAACCTACCTTCCACTTTCTATGAATCAGAAATGCAGAATATGAGAGTTGCTGCCATGTTCACCAGTTAGGCTTGCTCTTGGCTAGATCACTGATCAGGAGCAGTGTCTCATTTGGCAGTGACTGAAAATATGAAAACTAAGACGTTTTTCAATTTGATGATCTTTTGAGATCGGATGCCAAAGCTCTGGAGTTCCTACTCCACC
Source organism: Palaemon carinicauda (assembly GCF_036898095.1). Lineage (NCBI taxonomy): Eukaryota > Metazoa > Arthropoda > Malacostraca > Decapoda > Palaemonidae > Palaemon > Palaemon carinicauda. Next base: position 83,764,131 of record NC_090730.1, on the reverse strand, counting down.
AGACAGTTTCCCTGTGGGGCAACTGCCTTTCGAAAGGGTCGATGCTGTCTTGGCTAAATGTACCAAGCAGCTGTCCCCTAGGGATTTCCTGTGCTTGTGGAACTCCAACTTAGTGGACTTTCCTACATTTTTCCCTCCAGAAGTAGCTGCAGCTATTCAGAAGGCTAATCAGTTGTCCTTCGTGAGGAGAGTGGTGGCCCCAAGGATGCCCACCATTCAGCAGCCTCAAAGAAACTCCCCCTTTCAAGCAGCCACCCCAATAGGGAGGCATGTTGCTTCCTATGGACTGCAAGCAGCTTAGAGACAGGACCACCAGCCCACATTTTACCAGAGAGACAACCCCTCCATACAAAGGCTCCTGCTAGGGAGAGCAAGTCCCCCACCTCACCATCGGTGGGAGGATGCCTATAGAGCCATTGAAACAGGTGGCAGCTCTTCTAGGCTGATACCTTGACAGTAAAAGGTTTCTGTTCAGGGTATTGAGTCCCATTTTCAGACTGCCCACCCCCACTACCTCGGACTCTGACAGTCCGGCCATTCTACAGTATATGAAAGGCTTCCCAAAAAACCTACTTCAAGAGAAAGGGTCCAATATGTTAGCTAAAGGGGCCATAGAAAAGGTTTTAGACAACTTTCCAGGCATCTTCAGCAACCTCATACTTGTAGAGAAGTTGACAGAAGGCTAGAGACCCATCATAGACCCATTCCTCTTGAACTTGTTTGTTTTACAAACAAGGTTCAAGATGGAGACCCCCAGCCTCCATTCTTCAGATTATCAGGAAGAACAACTTCCTGCTGACCATAGACCTGAAAGAAGCGTACTTTCACTTCCCCATCCATCATAAAACTAAAAAACACCTGAGGTTCCCTTTCAGAGACAAGGTTTACCACTTCAAGATACTGTGCTTCGGTCTCTCCACAGCACCTCAGGTCTTTACCAGGATCTTTGCTCTTGTCTCAGAATCTGCTCATGCCATGGTCATGAGGTTTCTTCAGTATCAGGACGACTGGCTTCATCTAGTAGTGTCACGAGCCTTGCCTGTATGTCACAGGAAGGAACCTTCTCCTCAACTTCTGCAAGGAGTTGGGGATCCAGCTGAACCTAGAGAAGTCCAGCCTTGTCCTCTAACAACTTATCCGATACCTATTCATGGAGATCAGCTCTGCCCAAGCCAGAACATTTCTATCTTCTCACAGGGGGATAAGATTCAGACAATTGGTAGAACCTTTTCTAGAAAAGGAATCACTTCATGCCTGCTCTTAGCCAAGCTTCTGGGACACCTCGCCCCATTTGAGAAACTGGTCCTCTTTGGGAGGATGAATCTTTGCTCAGTGCAGTGGATTCTGAACAGCCAGTGGTGTCGAACACCGTACCCTCCTGCAACCTAAGTGTCAAAGCCCCTGGAAGTGGTGACTGATCTCTGCTTGCAAAAATAGGATGACCTCTATTAGTCACACTCCAACAGGTTTCTCCTCCGGAGTATCTTCTTTTCACCGATGCCTCTTTTTGAAGGTGAGGCGCTCACGTTTGAAGGGAGCAGATCTCAGGCCTGTGGTCACAGAAAGATAAGGCCTTTCACATCAATTATTGGAAATGAAAGCAGCGTGTCAAGTGCTACTCCACTTCTCTGAGACCCTCAATGGTAACTCTGTGGTACTGATGAGCAATAACTTAACAGTAGTGACCTACATCTCCAAACAAGGAAACTCAGTATCCAACCTGCTATGGCAGTTAGCAGTGGGAATCCTCCTTTATGCGCAAGTCAATGCAGTATCTCTCTCAGTGAGATTTATTCATGGGAAGAGAAACGTCCATGAGGATCAAATAAATCGACCAGGGATGACAGTTGCTTCCGAATGGTCTTTGCTTTCTTAAGTAAGAGTCTTGTGACTTGTGGGATTCTCCAACGTTGGACATGTTCACCTGAACACCAAACTCCCGGTATATTGCTCTCCAGTTCCGAACGCAGTAACAGTAATGAAAGTCTCCTTCCAACACCCCTGGGACGAACGGGACTTCTATGCCTCTGCTCTGTTCTGTCTTATTCATCAGGTGTTGAACAGAATACACCTGTCCGGGGAAATCAGAGTAACGATAATAGCCCAGAGTGGCCGCAGTTGTATTGGTATCCAGCCCTGCAAGATCCTCTTGCGGGGGTACCAAGAAAACTTCCAGAATAGCCAAACCTACCGCGCCAAACACATTTAAGAAAGTTCCATGAGGTAGTCCACTGCCTATCTGCACAACTGGAGGTTATCTAGCAGAGAGGCTTTTAGGGACCGACTGCAAAACGACTTTCCGGATACCTCCAAAAGTCCTCATCAGTGGTCTACTGGGCCAAGTGGTCAACTTTTTGTGATTGGTGTTATAAGGGAAATGAATGATCTCAATCTCTCCTCTCCATGCAAATTATCTGCTCTTATCTGAAGTTTTGAGCAGACCAGTCCTCTTCGGGAACTTAAACCTTCCTCTAGGACTGTGATCAAGGTTCTTAGGTCCCTTAAGCCTTAAGATGGCCCATTATGAATCCTTACATAAAGCTCTAGACAGGGATCTTACCTTAAGGATTGTCTTCCTTCTTGCTCTAGCCTCAACCAAGAAGGTAAACGAATTATCCTACCTTACTTCCCATTCCCAGGATTGTAGAGAATTATCTTTCTCTTTTTTCCCCCAAGTTTGTGACTAAAACCCAAAATGCGGCTATACTTGACTCTAGATTTGACTCTTTCACGATCTCGTCTTTCAAAGAGGTAACCGTTGATCCTGATAATCTGTTACTCTGTCTCATAAGAGCGATCAGAAAGTACTTGAAGAGAACAGGTTCTTTCATACCTAAAATTACTAATTTGTTCATGAGTACTGGTCAGTCTAAAAAGATAATCTCAGTACTGTATACTATTTCATTTTGGTTATAATGAAACAATTATGAGAGCACATAAATCCTCAGAAGAACCGTCGCTTGGGGCCCATCCTCGAGCGCATGACATCCGTGGCCTTCCCACAGCCTTATCATTCTGCAAGAACCACTCAGTGGCCCAGATACTTTGTGCATGGGGTCTGAAAGAGACAGACCACCTCCACAGGCCACTAATTAAAAGACTGTACACATAAGTCTCCAGATACCTTCTCTTTTGGTCCTATTGTTGCAGCACAGCAACTAATCCAACTAGTTATTCTCTTCATTGTGAGTGTAGGAAAAGTAGATCAAGTCAATGCATACCTACCTTCTCCAAGGAGTAGACCTAGGAATACTCACATTGACCACACCCTAATACAGGTAAGAATATTTTTTTTTTTTGTCATTATACTATATAATGTTGGCATAATCATTAATGCCAGTGCCTGGTAATGTTTCACCTCTATGTTAGGTCATGACTTAGAGGGATCTGACACTTTGGCCCTGCCTTTCCACAAGCTGGTCGAACTGTTAATTTGTTTTCCCTTTAAATTTTTTATCCTTTGTGTTTTATTCATGACATAGGGCTTAAGTGACCTCCCAATGACAGACTTCTTCCTTCATTAGGAAGACTCCTCATATAAATGACCCAGAAGTTTGTATCAGCACAAAATTAAACTACAAATTTTTTAAAACAATTGGATTTTCCTAGCTATATAAACCCGAGTCATTTATGCAAAGGTCCCACCTCATCCACCCCACAAGTCTCGACCAGGATAAAGTGAAGCTTGCCCCACAGCAGCACGTAACACTTCCAAGCTGTGGAGTTCCCTAGTACCCTATTATAATTACCTATTAGGTACCTGTTATTTTTTTATGTTTGATTTTAGAAAATTGTCATCGGAGTAAACCTATATTAATGACTTAGGTTTGTATATCTAGGAAAAATACAAAGTATAATAAGTTTTTAGTTTTTGTAAGATGACTAGTTTTGTTTTTATGCTTTTTTCATATGATTTTATGTGGCAGAGAATTTTCATGTTTTCCATGAATACATAGGTGTATACTATTCTTATTTCTTTATAAAACTGCTGGTTTAGATGCTTACAATAATTGGATTATTTAGAATTTAATAATTGGGGTAGACAATTATAATTTTAGAATGGTATTTCACTATGTATATTCTTGGTTTAAATTACCTTTGAAGGTCACTAAAACCTGACAAGTAATGAGAGATATGAAGTAATAGTATTATTCAGGAAGTCATTGGTGTTTACCATGCTTGTGTGATGAGAGTGAACATATCTGTGAGATAAGCAGATAGGCTGTATTGGCCTTCTAAGATTCCCATATGTTGAAGAGTATAGCAACAAACTCCTGACCATTGTTATACCTGCTATAGGCATAACCTTACTTAAAAAGAAAAGCGATTATGTTTTATCCCAGCATAGAGGTTCTAAGAATCTCCCTATGGAATACATTTCCCAAGCTCTGCACAAAACTGTTCATATATTTCATCTTGATGTATATGGTCAATTCATCGAGTGTAAAATAATAGGATTTGCATTAATTCATATACCGTACGTACTAAAAGTTTTCCACTTATTTCTATATTTTCAAACTAAAAATATTATATTTTATAACGGGAATTGTTCGTTCTTTCCTCTGAAGGACAACGCATCTCCCCATGCAACCACTACTGGTGAATCCTCAGTTTTTCTCATAGTTCATACTAATTGCATGATTTACTATGTATTTTTTCCTAAATAAAAAGCAGTTTATCAAGATCACAGAGTTATTTATCTAAAATCTCCTAGGGGTTATCCCTAACAATTTGTTTTGAGATAAGGATAGGGTATAGAAGTTAAAATGCTGAGTAATAGGGACCAAAGGGAATAGATGATAAGTACCATACAGAAGCATTGCACTGTACTTGGGGCCCAAAAGTACATTATGGAGAACCTTTAGTATCATTTATATTGTTTTGTGCTAGAAAAAGAGTCCATAAAAATACTATTGTACTCTGTATATTTTTTTGGAAATTTTGATACATAAATAAGTACAGTAGGAATTAGTTTATTATAGAGTGATTATAAGCTTGGAAAAAATTTAGGTTTTTCTCATTTTAGGAGGACTACGTGTTGTACGCTATGGGGGACTTCATGGTTCTGTTCTTGGAGTAGAAGCAGTTTTGGCATCTGGTGAGGTCATTAATTGTATGTCTGCTATGAAGAAAGATAACACAGGCTATGATCTTAAACACCTATTTATTGGCTCAGAGGGAACATTGGGAATTGTTACAAAGGTAAGACCTTTAATTTACGTAAAGTTTAGAAGGTTATCCAACAAAACTCTTTACTATTTCATTATAGGTATTTAGATAGTGTGTTCATCAATATGAGAAGGATTGTTTATTTATCTTAGTTTATGGCATGAGCAGTATGTAGTATGCTGTAATTATGATTATATTTTGGTGTTTATGTTTCTGTCCCTTCATTTGAATGTGATTATGGGTTGGTTTTGTGTATTTCGAGAGCATTTTGATTTGTCATTAAGAATATTTTACTAAGTTGGAAAAGTCCTTTGTCCTTGCTTTATCTTTTAGTATGGAAATATGCGCAAGGAAAATTGTGCCCTTATTTGGCCACTCATAAAACTTAATATAGCTGATTTGAATAAAATGTCCAACAAGGAAGATCTTGTAGATCTGAGTCTTCCATGGAATAGGTTTCATATGCAACAGGTCTTGGTGAAAAACAATAGTCCACTATTCCTTTAGTCACTCCTTGAACAATGTATAGACAGTACTGTACTGTATCTTAACACAATAGGTGTCATACCCTTAGAACATGAACAAGGAGTGCTAAAAATGTATTTGAGGGATGAAATGGTGTTTTTATTTCTTTATTATATATATATATATATATATATACATATATATATATATATATATGTATATATGTGTATAATGTATATATAAATAAATATATATATATATATATATATATTTATATTTATATATAAGTGTATATATAATATATATATATATTATATATAATTTATATATATAGTATATATATATATAATATATATATATATATATATTCATATATATGTATATATTTATATATATATATATATATATATATTCATATATATGTATATATTTATATATATATATATATATATACATATATATATATATATATATATATATTTCACACAGTATAATACACACACACACACACACATATATATATATACATATATATATATATATATATGTATATATATATATATATATGTGTGTGTGTGTATGTGTAATATATATATATATATATATATTACACACACACATATATATATATACAGTATATATATATATATATATGTATATATATATATATATATATGTACAAATATATATATATATATATATATACACATACATACATACATACATACATGTACAGTCAAACCTCTCGATATGAAAGAATCTGCTTTCGAAATTTTAACTCTGCGAAACAAGATGCGAAGAATTTTACGACTCACATCACGACAACAAAAGAAAGTACGATGTGAGAGCCGACCATGTCCGAGATTGATTTTAAAATTCGCCCGCCGGCAGCCCGTAAACTCGCTACCATCCTTCTATTGGTTATCTCCCTACTTGGAATCTAGTTATCACCATGAGATCCTGCTTTCATATTGGTCAGCATCTACTGTATTGTATTCCATCAAGCATCTACACATTGGCGTTCCTATGTCTTTACATTTTGGCAGCGGTATCGTGCACGTTATCTTAGTGTTTGTGATTTCGCTTTCGTGATAATTATATAGTAGTTTATCGTGTGTGATATTATGGTACATCACTAGCCATGGGTCCCAAGAAAGTCGGTGATGTCAAGGGAAAGAAGAGGATGATGCTTTTCATGGATATGAAGATGGAAATTTTTCAAGAAATACGAGGCTGGCATGTGGTTAAGTGTGCTCGCGAAGGAATATGGCCGAAATCCGTCTACAATAGGAACGATCCTGAAGCAGAAGGAAGCTATCAAAGTAGTAACACCTTCTAAAGGCATGAATGTTTTCTCAATAAGAGGAGCCACGTCCACGATGAGATGGAGAGACTGCTGCTTGTCTGGATAAAGGACAAAGAAATGGCTGGATGCACTATCACCGAAGCGATAATCTACCAGAAAGCCAGTGCCATTTTTGGTGATCTCGTGTATGAAGCAGGAACCCCCGGATTTCAAGGCAACTCTTGGGTGGTTTGAAAAATTAAAGAGACGCTCAGGCATTCATTCGGTGGTGCGTCATGGGGTGGCTGCAAGCTCGGACATGAAAGCGGCCAGAGCCTTTATTAAGACATTCGACGAGTTGACTGTCCGGGAAGGCTATAGTCCCCAGCAAGACTTCAATTGTGACGAGATAGGGCTTTTTTTTTGGAAAAAAAATACCTCGTCAAACGTACATCGCTGCAAAAGAAAAGAGGCTATTTGGGCATAAGCCTATGAAGGACAGGCTTACCCTTACACTCTTTGCAAATGCCAGTGGGGATTGCAAGGTGAAACCCCCACTGGTGTATCACTCCAATACTCCTTGAGCCTTCAAGACCCATAAAGTCACTAAGGAAAATCTAAACGTGTTGTGGAGGGCTAATGGAAAAGCCTGCGTAACAAGACAATTGTTCATCGAGTGGATGAATATTTGTTTTGGCCCGATTGTGAAAAAGTATTTGGAAGAGAAGCACCTCCCTATGAAATGCTTGCTGGTGCTGGACAGTGCCCCTGCTCACCCTTCTGTCCTCAATGAAGATATTGTAGCAGAATATTCCTTCATCAAGGTTCTCTATCTTCCATGGAACATCACCCCTCTCCTCCAGCCCATGGACCAGCAAGTGATTTTAAATTTTAAGAAGCTTTATAAGAAATATCTCTTCAAGAGATGTTTCGAAATCATTGAGAGCACAAACCTCACCCTTCGTCAATTTTGGAAGGAGCATTTTGATATTGTCTTACGCCTCAAAATCATCGATCCAGCTTGGCAGGAGGTTTTGAGGCGCACCTTGAACTCTGCTTAGAAGAAGCTGTGGCCTGATGCCGTCTCCGCACGAGATTTCGAGGGCTTCCAGGCAGATCAAGCTGAAGCCGATTCTGAAAATGTTGACGATCCTGAACCTGTTGTTCAATCTTAAGTTGCCAAGATCGATACACCTGGGAAGTCCATGGGTCTGGAAGTTGATGAGGCCAACTTTGATGAGCTTATTGAGGAGCACCAAGAGGAAATTACAATGGATGTTCTGAACGAGTTGGAAGCCATGCGAATGAACGTTTTTCAGGAAGAATACAGCGGTGGGGGGGAGGAGGATGACCCACTAACAACGGCAGACTTTAAGGAGGGTCTAGATGGCTACTTTAAAATGGTGGTTCTTGTAGAAAAGAGACACGCAAAAAAATTCTCACAGGTCGTTCACTTGAATACTGTAATAAAGTTTGCCTGAGTCATTTCAGGAAAATTTTAAGAAGCAGGCAGAAAATAACTTCTTTGGACGATTATTTTAAAAAGAGGCCTTCGGTAGAAGCAGACCAAGCACCAGCTAAAAATCGAAGATAAGTGGCATTGATAAAGAAAATACATATAATTAAATTTAGAAAATACAAAATGTAAAGTAAAAAAAATAAATAAATTTTATTTTAAAAAAGTTTATCGTAAAGTTAGGTGTTAATATTTCCTGCCATTTGTAATTGTGTTTCCTAAAATTAAGTGTTAATGTTTTCTGTCATTTATACATCTGTTTTGTAAAGTTAAGTGTTTACGTTTTCTGCCACTTGTTAACATTTTCCGCATTTTTTCATTCTCCTCTACCACCCCGCACTTCGCTCTTGGACATCGCCTCACTCCAAAGGTAAGGTTCCACATTTTCATTTCTGTATTTTTACTGTTTGCTCTAATTAAACACTTCTTTTACAGGTTACCATGGGTAATTTTTTATTAAAATATCAAAATACAGTACTTTTCATACATTTATTACTGTTTAGTGGTGTTTATCCTTTTTATAATCATTTAATATGGTGTTTTTTGTAGGGTCTGGAATGAATTAGGCTATTTACATGTAAAAGGCGACTCACAAGACGAAAAAATCCCTTTACGAAAACCATTATGGAACCAATTAATTTCGTGTTATGATGCATTACTGTACATGTATATATATATATATATATATATGTATGTATGTATGTATGTATGTATGTATATATATATATATATATATATATTTGGGTGAGGTAGCCATGTCGTCCTGATGGAAGTTCCTTTAAAGTAGCTTCCTAGGTTATATTTAACTACAGTGATATATCCCAGAGAATTTTACTTAAGGTATCCAGAATTCTAACTCCTGGCGCAAATATCCCTGGCTTTCGCCTTTTGGGATATCGCATAATATCAGAGGACGTATTCTTGACATGCCACATAGCTATCTACACCCCAAATAGCGTTTTCGCTTTGAGAGGGGAAAGTGGCAAGAATTGGAGGAGAGCTGTTATTAAGGCACGCTCTACTCCTACTGTTGAGTACCTGTATGACGTCACGACCGGGCGCCATCTTGTTATTCCTTGTAGCGTCAGTGAGGTGCTACAGATACAGTACTTTTGGGAGGGATCCTTTCAGCCTTTTATAAAAGTAGGGTGGGTCCATCAGGACGATATGGCTACCTCACCCAAAAATAGATTTTTCGCGTCCGTTTTTTGGGCTCAGGCCATGTCGCCCTGATGGAAGTTTACCAGAGCATTAATGTATCTGTGGATTTCCCACTAGTGCCAGTAACCGCAAGATAAATTTTCCTAGTCATTTAGACCTAGAGACATGGTGTTAACGTCATACACCATTTCAGCTGATCATGGACTATGTCAGTGCTTCTTGCCCCCTACAGGAAAGAGTCATGGCAGACTCTAGGAAAAAACTCGAGGATTGTAAATTCGTATGAACAATCTAGCCAACAAACAGGTATATTGGTCTCATCATATACTTCTGTAAAACAGAGTTTGTATTCTGAAAGGAACAAATGTATGTATTGACTACCGACACCTCCCCCGGTCTACTTGGTGAGTCGCATTCAAGATAGACAGGTTTTAATCCATGTAGGAAAATTGTATAAGTCAGTAATACAATCAAGGTACTGTATATGAAATCAGTCTTAACCAGGGACTGATACACCTGATAAAAACACACAATTAGAAGGTTTGTTAGCTTTAGAACAGATATTGTATATGTTCAGAATATATTTTCAATATGAAAGGTTGTAATGAAATGCTCTGACACGCTTATTTATTTGGAATTTTCGGGCGAAAAGAGACGCAAAATTCAAATATACATTTATTGATAAACAATAGATGACAAGGTCAAAGTGCATTTTATAATATACTGTATTATAAAACGAAAATTGGAAATATAATGGAAAGCATAATTAAAATGGTAATATCAGAAATACTTGTTTCACCTGAAAATAAATGTGAAGCCACTTTGAAAGGAAATATTGTAATATTTCATGTTTTCTTATTTCTGTCATTACAGTCTATAAACCACATTGCGTAGTTATACGCATGGCACATGTGTAAGTCTTTTATGCTTCTTTCACCTTTATACTTGGAACAGTCCATATTGTCACTACTGTGATACTTCACTAAACATGTCACTCCTTAGGGAGGGATCATGTACACCCTTCACTAAAAGTCCCGATTAGTTGCACTGTTCCTCGCAGTTTTCAAGCGGCAGGTTTTAGCACACTACCTGCTGCCACCACGAAGTGCTTGATCTCTTGCACTTGCTTCGCGTAATGTTTAAAGAAAACCCTGGATGACTTCCATCCAGTATACGAGCGAAGACTTTCAAAAATTCATATTCTGGAAGAAGTTCAGAGATGAAGCAATTTTTTTCGGATCATGACCTGCGGGTGTACTGTCTGGATCCGCTCTGCGAATGAAATAGGTGATCTTCGCCCTTAATTGTTTCAAATACAATGTCGAACCTGAGGTTTCTTCCCTAAAAAGCTGTCCTCCCCTAAAGTCTGAAGTTCTACGAAGATAGACCTTTAGGCACTCTACTGGACATAGAGACGCATCCTCCTTCAGAGGGCAGATTCTCCAGGGACCCCACCTTTTGGTGGGTAGCTCATTCTAGCGAGAAACGTTGGGTCAGGAAAGAGATTCAGTTCTCCACACTCCGCGAACTGAATATGGCCCTCATCCCTTGAAAGGGCCACTATTTCGCTAACTCTGGTTCCTGAGGCTAGTGCAGAAAAGAATATAACTTTTTGGGTCAAATCCTTTAAAGAGCAGTCTTCATTGTTCAGGGTTGAGGCTAAATGAAGAACCTTATCCAAGGACCATGAAATGGGCGTCAGAGGTGCTGCAGGCCGAAGCCGAGCGCAGGCCTTAGGTATCTATTGAAGATTTCATTAGAGAAGTCCACCTGGAAGGCATAAAGCAAGGGTCTAGTCAAGGCAGATTTACACGCAGTTATCGTGTTGACTGCTAAACTTTGTTCATGAAGGTGAATAAAGAAAGGTAAACAGAAATCGGTCGAGATTTCCTTTGGTTTTTTTGCCTTGACAAAGGCCACCCACTTCTTCCAAGATGACTCATATTGCCTTCTTGTAGATTTAGACTTATATTCCTCTAAGAAGTCTATACTCTCTTTAGAGATCCTAAACCTCTTTCTTAGTGCTAGGGAGAGAAAATCATGAGATGAAGGTCTTGGATTTTCTGTCATGAAGCAAAGACAGTCGACTTCTGTACTTGAGACAGAACTGGGTCCG
>NC_090730.1:83744919-83747419 GCF_036898095.1 Palaemon carinicauda | reverse complement strand
AAAATTAATTTAGAGGGCATACGTTTAAAAGAAAGTAAAAAAAAACATTTTATTTTAAATTTTGTGCAATGCTTTTTAAAAACTCCAGAATGTTTTCACAGTTACAATTATCAACCAATCTCTTAAGTCTTGCATCGATAATTTGATATGATATTTTTTTTTGTCATAGAGTCCCCCCGTCGTACATGGGCAATTTTTGACTGGTTTAGGACTTCTTCAGCCTTCAGGGCTTTGCAAAGCTTCCACAAATTAGGATGTGTTGAAGTAATTGATGATCGTAAAGCATTATGAAAGCCTTCAACAGAATTATTGGCTCTCAGCAAGTCATTCAAAACTCGCTGACGAACATTCCACATATGGATTGGAAACTTAGGAGTTTCTCGTCCTTGACAATGACCACGTCCCCGAAGCATGCCAATGTACGATTTTTCAAAATAAGAGATAAAGTTAGAAGGAATGCTATCGTCATCATTTAAAATCGAAAAGCCCTCGACAACATCATCAGTAGGCAAAAATGCTAATGCGCTAAAGCACTTTATTTTAAGTTGAAAACTTGCATCCGTGTTATATCTCCTGCTTTCCCCGGGTACACATATTTTGCGCCAAACAGACTGTCCCAAATGAAATACACACCCAACTGTTTCTACATCCGAAAATACAGATGTTAATGCATTATGGAGGGCTTGTTCGAAGTCCAATAGGCAGGTAACCAGTCGACAATGTGGCCTTAAATTCAGCAGAGTAGACAAAACATGATGATAAGAGGATTCTTTTTTGTCTGGAAGTAAGGCAAAGAGTCTCGGCACACATGACCCTCCAATGATGATATGTATTGTTAAAAGCTGACACCACAAATTTGGACACCTTAAAAGTCCCGTCACAAGCCCAATTTTCCGAGTTTTCAAGATCGTCTAAACCATTTTCAGGGAAAAAAAACTGATATTCTGTCTGGGTTTTCTATGCCACTGTCTTAAATTAAAAATAAAGATCCATTTTCCAAGTACTTGAATGCATATGGAATTTCAAAGCCTGACCTACATATTGGGATTGCTGGGATTCCTAAAGTTTGCTGTCTCCAGTTACGGATGTTGCATGAAAGTCCAGGAAGTGTTGGCAAGACTGATTGTGCTTCCTCATCAAGATTTTTGTATAGTTGTTGAAATTACTTCCCGTGAAGATACTCTGCACATTCTCATTCCATCTGATTTCATAGAATTGACTGCCTTTCGGGCATTCACTTGAGCACTGTTTGCTGGATGATTATGGAGTCCATTTGAATGAATAACTTCTGGTATACTGTGGTCGAAAGTTGTATGTACTCTACCTTTGCAACCATCATAAAACCTCTCACACAGCCAATATATTTTTGTCTTACTTTTTGTAACTCCATTCTTTTCATAAATAAATTTTTCTTCATCGCAAAGCTTGTGTTTGTTCTTTTCTGAAGTTATGAAAGTTGCCATGACTGAGGGCTTCAAAGTTGAAAGATATACTGATTAGGAAATTTTCCCGTAGCTGAAAATGACTCAGACATAGTAACAAAGCATAAACCAACAACTAAATAGCTTACGAAAATCAAACAAGTTGTTAATTTCTTTTTTCTTCACTACTTTTTAGTTTAATTATATAGTTATATGCGTAAGAGGTTGAAACAAGTTGTTTACTTCTCTTAACTGCTTTTTAGTTGAAAGTATATAACACAGATAAAGTTATTTACTTCTTTTGACTACTTTTTAGTTGAAGCATATAACATAGATAAAGATTTTTATGTTTGTGCGGATACTTTAGTGGAGAGAGACAGCGCGTAATTGTAGTGGAATTTACCTAAAACACTAGTGGAAATTTCCTGTTGTGGTTTTTACCCTAGTGGAATTTTCCCCAGTGGAATATACCGGTCACCCGATCACACGCCAACTTGTCCGGGTGCCTCTTTTCCATAAAATCAGAAAACTCCTGCCACTTCGCTAACATATCTCTGATTTCCTTTGTAGAAAGGCAGTCCTCCTCTTCCACCTCCTCCTCGCTACTGAGCTCCTGCAACACCTCCCAGTGTTGCATTTCCTGGAGCTCGATCAAATCCTGTGTCGTGAGCTCATCCTGATGCTCCTCGATAAGGTCGTTCACGTCTACCTCATCTACCTCCAGCCCCATGGACTTTCCAAGAGACAGGATTTCATCCACCACAATAAGTTCAGGTTCATTAGGGTCTGACGTATCGAACCCTTCAAAGTCCCTCTAAGCGACGGAAGCTGGCCACAATTTCTTCCATGCTGAATTAAGAGTTCTTCGTGTGACGCTCTGCCATGCATCGTTAATAATTTTTAAGTAATGGAAGATATTGAAATGTTCCTTCCAAAATTCACGAAGGGTGAGACTGGTGTTGTCTCTGACATTGAAACATTTCTTGAACAAATGCTTCGTGTACAGTTTTTTAAAGTTGGAAATTACTTGTTGGTCCATGGGCTGAAGGAGTGGTTTGGTGTTAGGCAGGAGATAAAGG
>NC_090730.1:83667419-83739919 GCF_036898095.1 Palaemon carinicauda | reverse complement strand
TTCTTAGATGATAACCAGCAGTTTTTATTACATTATTTATTTGGGCATTGAGAGACAGGTTACAGTCAAGATATACACCTAGATCTCAAACGTTACTCAATATCGGCACTGAGTCATTTTTTATGTTAATTTTAATATCACCCAAGTTCCTCATGCTGTTTCTTTTACCCACCACCATGAATTCAGTTTTGTTGTCATTTAATTTTAGTTGCTTAAATGTCATCCATTCTCTAACACTATCAAGGATTCGGTTTAGAGTTTCAGTAGTGTCATCTGTATCATTTATGGAGAAGTAAAATTATGTGTCATCCGTAAATAGTTTGATAGACCAATAATATAGATGCAAAATAAGATTGGGCCAAGTACACTCCTCTGGGGTACCCCTCTGTTTAAGGGTTCATATGATGAAAAAGAGTTTCCAATTTGTACACAGTAATTTCTACCAACTAAGTAGTTTTATAGGTATTCGAAAGCTTGATCTTCAACGCCGATGGACCGTAGATCATTTAGTAGCAGTTCTTGCACAACTGTATCAAAAGAAGCACTGAGATTGAGCATTATTGAAATACCACATTTATTTTCATTCATCATTTACATTCCTCTCCTCTTCTAATTACCAGTTTCTCTTACTTTCACTTCGTCATATGCCATTTTCAACCTTTCCTGATATTTACTTTTTACCCCCGTTTTTATTAGCTCTTCAACCCTCACTAGCTCCCATTTACATCCACCTACTCTATTCCCCCACTCTTTTGCTACAACTAATTTTCCTTCCACCAAAAAATGATCAGACATACCGTTAGCCGTACCCCTAAACACGTGCACGTCTTTCAATCTTTCAAACATTCTTTTAGTTATCAACACATAATCCATTAATGCCCTTTCTACTACTCTTCCATTTGCTACTCTTACCCATGTATACTTGTTTTTATCTTTCTTTTTGAAAAAGCTAGAACTTATCACCATCTCTTGCTCAGCACACATATCTACCAGTCTCTCACCACTCTCATTTTCACCATCTTTACTTACTTACATTTTACTTTGACGGCTGCTTTTCCGGTCTCATACAGCAGGGGAACCCCACTCTCTACAGGACCTCCACTGTCATTTTACCTTGTTCGTTCAGAGTATTTAACATTTCATATCGCATATTGTTCATTTACTGTTAAATCGTCACTTTTGTATGACTGATGAAATAAGAAAGTCTTCAGTTTCCTCTTGAAAGCCTTAATGTCTTCAATCATTCGGATGTCTCGTGGGAGCTTATTATATAGTCTTGGGGCTGCATATTTAAAGGCTGTGGAGCCTACAGTAGACATATATCTAGGTTCCAATAATTTGAAGCCATCTGTATCTATTCTCGTGTCGACACGATTTGTTGGCTGCACAATATGTAGGAATTCTCTTAAGTATTTTGGACAACCGGTTTTGATAACTTGGTGCATTATTGTACATATTTTAAATTCGATTCTCACTTTTATCGGCAGCGAGTGTAAATCAATTAGTATAAGGGTTATCCTTTCTCTAGGTGGGACACCTTTTATCAGTCTTGTTCCTCTGTTTTTATGTTTTTGTAATTTCTTAAGTTGCACTTTTGGTGAATTGTAATAGATAGAGTAGCAGTAGTCAATCCTGGTAATAACACAGTTTATCACAAGTTTTTTTTACAGAATTTTTGTCCAGGTAATTTTTTATAAATGCAATTTTTCTTAGATGATAACCAGCAGTTTTTATTACATTATTTATTTGGGCATTGAGAGACAGGTTACAGTCAAGATATACACCTAGATCTCAAACGTTACTCAATATCGGCACTGAGTCATTTTTTATGTTAATTTTAATATCACCCAAGTTCCTCATGCTGTTTCTTTTACCCACCACCATGAATTCAGTTTTTTTGTCATTTAATTTTAGTTGCTTAAATGTCATCCATTCTCTAACACTATCAAGGATTCGGTTTAGAGTTTCAGTAGTGTCATCTGTATCATTTATGGAGAAGTAAAATTATGTGTCATCCGTAAATAGTTTGATAGACCAATAATATAGATGCAAAATAAGATTGGGCCAAGTACACTCCTCTGGGGTACCCCTCTGTTTAAGGGTTCATATGATGAAAAAGAGTTTCCAATTTGTACACAGTAATTTCTACCAACTAAGTAGTTTTATAGGTATTCGAAAGCTTGATCTTCAACGCCGATGGACCGTAGATCATTTAGTAGCAGTTCTTGCACAACTGTATCAAAAGAAGCACTGAGATTGAGCATTATTGAAATACCACATTTATTTTCATTCATCATTTACATTCCTCTCCTCTTCTAATTACCAGTTTCTCTTACTTTCACTTCGTCATATGCCATTTTCAACCTTTCCTGATATTTACTTTTTACCCCCGTTTTTATTAGCTCTTCAACCCTCACTAGCTCCCTTTTACATCCACCTACTCTATTCCCCCACTCTTTTGCTACAACTAATTTTCCTTCCACCAAAAAATGATCAGACATACCGTTAGCCGTACCCCTAAACACGTGCCCGTCTTTCAATCTTCCAAACATTCTTTTAGTTATCAACACATAATCCATTAATGCCCTTTCTACTACTCTTCCATTTGCTACTCTTACCCATGTATACTTGTTTTTATCTTTCTTTTTGAAAAAGCTAGAACTTATCACCATCTCTTGCTCAGCACACATATCTACCAGTCTCTCACCACTCTCATTTTCACCTGGTACGCCATACTTCCCAATGACTCCTACCTCTCCAGCGCCCACTCTAGCATTTAAGTCACCCATGACAACCCATGACAACTACATAATTCCTTCTACCCAGTCCTTTTACACACCTAGTTAATTCATTCCAGAACTCATTCCGCTCTTCTTCACTTTTCTCACTACCTGGCCCATATGCACTGACAAACGCCCAACATTCCCTACCCAACCGAACCCTTACTCACATTAACCTAGATGATATCTCCTTCCATTCCACTACTTTACCTGTCATCCATTCACTCAGCAATAAAGACACACCCTCTCTCGCTCTTCCCCTTTCAATCCCAGACACTCTACCAGACATTTCACCAAACATCACTTCACCCTTCCCTTTTATCTTTGTCTCACACAAGGCCAATACATCCATCCTTCTATTCCTAAGCATACTTCCGATCTCACATCTTTTACTCTCTGTCATACTACATCCACGCACATTCAAACACCCCAAAACTAGAGTGCGGGGAGCAGTCACTCTTCCCCCAGCTCTATCTCTTGGCTGATGTCTCACAGGATTGTAGATACAGGAGAGGGGATTCCCAGGCCCCTCGTCCCATCCCTTTTAGTTGCCTCTTACGACACGCAGGGATAACGTTGGCGCTATTCTAATTGTTTTTATGCCCCCTTCTTAGTAGGTATTTATATTGACACGTAGCAGTTTTGTATTCTACCCAAGTACTTTCAGTTTTTAACCTATTCCACTTTCTTTTTTACGTCTTTTTTCCCTCTTTTTCACCAAAGTCTCTTTATCAAACCAAGGAGATTGGACTTTTGCAGTTATAGTGTTTTCCATCGGTGGGCACATGGTATCATATTCACTTTTACTCACTTTATTATAAGTGGTTGTAAGACAGTTAACACACTTAGCTCCCAACAGACGTTGGTCATCATATTCACAGGGAATGTTGATAGCATCATTTATTTTCTTTGTAACTTTTTCAATAAATTTGGTAGGAAAAAAATTTTGATTTATGTCCAAAGTTTATTTTCTTTACTAATGCATGTTTCTGTAGAGGTAGACTAAACATAATAAGTTCGTGCACTGGTGAGATAGTACATTTCTCTACAACACTTATATCAGAAACAATATTATTCATGTCATCACTTGAAACAAGTCCAACGTATGCCAAGTTAAAGTAGTTTTAAAGTCGATATTATTCACTAATTAATATAATTCTAATAACTCATTAAAGGCCAAAGCCTCAGGATTTGATGCGTCATCCATCCAAAAATTGAAGTATCCACCGATAACTATTTCATTTTTCTCCATCACAATCATCTCAATGAGAGCACCGAATTCTTCAAAAAAGATACTAGTGTTTGTTCTCGAAGGTTTGTAGACTGTTACAAAGGATATTTTTCTGTTTTTTTTTTTTTTTCGTAAATTTTATTTCTATATTCTATATATTCTATATATTCCGACACCCCCACCAGACCTACCTTCTCTCGGTATGTAAAAGAAGGTGTGTGGGGGGGAAGTCATTTCAGTGATCTTTGCCTTGTCCAAGTTATTAAACCATGTTTCAGATAATGCTAGTATGTCAATTCTCGAATTTGAATAGTCTTATTACATACAGATTGTATATTTACATAGCCAAAGTTTATGACATCCTTAGTAACCATGATAAAAAATTTTCTGCAAGTCTTTTCAATTCCAAGTCATAAGTTTTGCATTCTCTAGATTTCACTATGTGGTCACTAGGGTTGTTTAACTTTGTGCAGTTTATACACTTTGACACTTGTGAATTACACTCCTTGGTGGAATGCTTTCCTGAACATTTCCAGCAGACTTTATCATCATTCTTAGATTTGCAATCTTTTTTAAGATGTCCATACCTCTTAGTGGTAGCAGGTGATCACATGGTACCTATCACATATGTTATAAGTACACCCCATCATAACGAAACTTTGTCCCCATTATCATGAATAGCCCTCCGAACTTCAGGATCACATTTCAGCACATAGTGGGTCGTCCCACCTGAAGCATTTTTCTTCAGGACTACACTTATCTTCTCTTCTGTATTTTGGATTTGGTCCAGGCAGGGATTTCTTTGAATCAAAGCATTTCCTACATCATCTTCATCACTGTACACATTGCATATCGTTATTTTTGGTTTCAGTTTTCCGATTTTTCTAGTTTCAGAGTCAGCAACCAATGTCTGATTTTGTTTGCCGCCTCCTCTCTGATCATTTTGTTTGCAAAGTTTACAACAACATTTCCATTTGTAGTTGACCTCGTGTTAAGTATAGGAATGTCTTCAAGTGCCTGTTCAACCTCGCGTTTTCTTTCAGTAATTTTAGTTGTTGTATTTGTTGATTTAATTAACAACAGATCTTTTTCATTAACTTTGTCAGCAAATGTCGTTTTCTCCGGTTTTGGGTCCATCAATATTTGAAGTGTTGCCTTTATTGATTCCATATTCATGGCAATAATGTTAACTTTCTCAGTGAGTTTGGTAGTCTGGGTGGTTTTTGCTGCGTGTGCGCTAAGGTCCACAAATTTGCTTTCCAAGTCATCTATTTTCGCCTCTTGTTCGTTCAGGGCCAATTCTCTCATAATCACACCTTCCTTTAATTTTGATACTAATAATTTAGCAGTGTGGGCATAACTATTCTAGGTTATTCCGTTCATTATCAGTGACTTATGACGAAAATCAGTGTATTGTAAGAACGGATCTCGTTCATAACTCGACACCTCCTGTAATTTATACTGCTTCTTTGACAAGTAAGCAATGTGCAAGAAAATAAGGTCCAGTGTTTCTGGCTAACCCTGCAGATGATTATACTATAGATATTATAATCCATAAAAATGGTGCTGGGTAGAGTGTAATTAAGAATTAGTTAAATTTGTATTAAAAAGTCAGTTGATCACTACAGCCTTTATTATGTTCGGCTATTACTGTATACACAAGATAGATTAAGTGAAATCTACTTAAAGGCCTTCCTTTCTTTTTCACCAAAGGCTGCATACAAGGTACCATAAGCCATGTAAGTTAAAAGTTCATCTAAATCTACCAGTTTGTTATTGTCATCAGAAAGTTAAGCACTTCCAGAAGTCTTAAATTACTGCCAGAACTTTGCTCAGACAGCATCCATAACGTTTGCAACGCTTTCAGAATCCATACTAAATGGTTTAGTCTACTTTCCTTGATAAATGATACAACCAAATAATAGCAAATCAGTAACAGCGAAAAAAAAATAAAAACAAGCATACAATAATAACTACAGTATACTTAAGATTTAACATAAGTATTTACAATATTTTGCAAGCTCCACAGAATACTCACAGCACACCAAACTAAATGATTACTTACATGAAATATGTAGGTTTTAGTTTTCATATAATGATGGATAGGTGACGACGTAACTCATCTCCGTGTTTTGAAGGATTAAGCAGGATGTAGTTTTAGACATAAAAGTTGATAAATAAGAACATAGCTTTAGATGGTATTTTGACCCTCCACGATTTCTATGTCTTTTTCAAGATATTAACTTATTAAAAGGTAAAGAAAATTCTGAGTCACAACAGCATAACTGAAATGCCTCCACATGAGCAGTTCACTCAAGCCTCTCCCTCTGTCTCGTCACCCATCCTTTATGTACGAGGGACCCATACTCCCAAATGTTCCTGAAGGACTAGAAGTAGTCCGGGCACGCTGGGCGGCTGGTCACAAAGTAGTTATGAGAAGTATCCAGAAACCCTTATTTAAGAATATGACGGAATGACAAAGTTTTATTTTTTACATTGATATTTAATAGGTAAAAATAACCTTCATCACAGGTCCTATAACATGATATACATGAATTAAATGTACATATAACAAATCCCCTTATCTAGCAAAAAATTGGGGGTCCTTAACCAACAACTTTTCACAAATACAAACAAAATTATTTTATTATACAATGTTACAAATATGATTTCATTGCAATTAAAATAAAATAAAATTTTGTTTTACAAACTTCAAACAAAAATTATAAATTTACAGCGTTGAAAATCACAAAAATATCAATAAAAATCATTATAAAAAACTAAATGATTTCTTCTTAACATGCTTAAAAATTCACAGAGAATATTTAACCTATGCCTCTTTTCAGACAGGGTTTAACATAATCTTTAAAGATATGACTAAATAATCATCAAATGCAAAGATGGACTTCAGAGGAACTTTGGGATAAGTCTGATTGGACTTTTCAATAGCTTGAGATACAAGACAAGTATAACAAAACTGAGCCACACCAGGCCAATAAAAATAGCCGATATCATAACTCAAAATTTTACTCACACTAAAATTATCAGTTTTAGCATGTTCTTGAATGAGGCTGAGACCATCAACGTTATGATTTTAAGGGATAATACCCTGAATATCATCATGGTCAGACTTCTGATCTACAATCAGCTTTGAACAAGACTCAGGCTTACAGTATTCACTGAATAACAAAATACCAGTTATTTCTGACACACGACTGGAATAAGACAAATTATTATTATACTAACTAAACAAAAATGTCTCAGACAAGTTAACATCAAAATTAGAAGAGACATCATTACAAACAAAGGTATCGTCAAAAAATAATTCATTAGAATTCTCAGAGATTCATCACAGAACAGTTCAGAAGACATGACATCATGTACCAAAATGACTTCTTAAGACAGTTTGGTAGTACAGTTGACAACAGAAACATTAGCAGGAACTAACATTTCAATCTAGACATGTTGGTGGAACAGTCAACAGTTGAACACGTATCACAAACTAACGTATCTTCACGAGATAGGTCAGTAGAAGAGTCATTATGGGATCCATGAGCACCATTATTATTATTAATATTATTAATAGCCAAGCTACAACCCTAGTTGGAAAAGCAAGATGCTATAAGCCCAAGGGCTCCAACAGGGTAAATAGCCCAGTGAGGAAAGGAAATAAGGAAATAAATAAATGATGGCAACAAACTAACAATAAATCTTTCTAAAAACAGTAACAACGTCAAAATAGATATATCACAAACCAATGAGTCTTCACGAGGCAAGTTGGTGGAACAATCGATGGGGGAGACGTTATCACAAACCAACACATCATTGTCATATGCACATCTTTTGATGAGTCTCAGCGCTCAAAGAAAACAGAGTAGACAAATCAGAACTGAGAACCTCTAACTCTTGATCAAGAAATCATCTTCGGTCAGACAACAATTTTCTCATCTACCAATCAAAAATTGATTGTCATTAATAGTCAACTTGAAAACGACACCAACAACAGCAGGTCCTGATAACCAATTACAATTAAGACCCATATGATGTAAGGGAAAGCTGAAATGGCCACCATCAACCCCACGAAAGGGAGCATATTATCCAATAAATGAATGCTCAGTCACGTGGACAACTTCCCTCAAAACAAGTGATTGGGCACAACCAGTATTACGCATGATACAGACAATATGCAGTGAACCACCATCAACACTAACAAAACTCTTAGCAGAAAAGGCTGAAAACTTTATCAACAGGTCTGGAACAAACACTGGAATTAACAGGCTTCCTGTAAAAAAAACGTGGTCATCTACAATATTAACCTCTACTGGTAGCACACTATAGCGAGACTTAGGGAGAGTTACAAGAGCCACAGTTTCAGCTTCTTTCCTTTTTAACTTGAAACATCCAGACACCGTGTGACCTGGTTTCTTACAATAATTACATATTACAGAATTGCTGTTCTAACTGGTGCTTTGAGACTTGATATGTGAATCGGAACTAGATCTTTGATCTACAACATCTGTATTAGCATGCTTATGTGTGTCCCCATAGTCTTTTGACCTATTAAACCTTTTATCATGAGACCTAGACTCCTTTTGATCCATTACATAATCATCAGCTTATATGGCTGCTTCAAAAAGAGTAGACAACTTTCTCTTATTTAAATAAACCTTAATATTCTCACTAATATGATTAAACTGCTCAGTTAAAATAATTTCCCTTAATCTTCTGAAATCATCCTTACACTCTGCTGCTTTATACAATTTATCAAACCATTCTGATTGTTTAGTACTAAATTCTACATGTGTCTGCTTATCTTGTTTTGTCCAACTCCTAAACTTCCTTCTATAAGCTTCAGGAGTTAGTTTGTATGCCTGCAAAATAACATTTTTTCAAGAATTCATAAGAATCAACTCTATCCTCAGGAATGGAAGCATATACTTTTTGTGCCCTGCCATATAAAACTCCTGACATCATATACTGTACGCCCAATTCTCTGCTGGCCACTTACATGTTTTAGCTTTTTTCTCAAAACAGAAAATATTCGTCTAAATTATTATAATCATTATTACAAACTAAGCTACAACCCAAGTTGAAAAAGCAAGATGCTATAAGCCCAAGGGCTCCAACAGGGTCAATTAGCCCAGTTGTGAGGAATTTTTCTTCACTCTTCTCGCTCCCGATATTGTAGTTACCCCTTAAACTTTCGCTCCCACACTTGCTTTACGTTTTTTATATCGAGAACATTGAGAGAACTGCTGAAAAATCAACTGAACTCGTGACAATACCGTACGCCATGTTCATGTCATCACAGCATAGATACGCACAACAAAAGCCTTACGCCAGCGTATGATGGTTCTTTCCTCAAACTACGTGTGTCGAGATAAATTATTACACTGGTTTTGAATATGATTTTAATACTGCTTACGTAAATGCAGCTTTTATCTCTTAGTACTAATTCAAATCTGTTAATTTTAAGATGTATGCCCATCGCACCAGCCCATTGCTAAGTGCTTATTCAAGTTATTAATTTTTAGTAAGCCAGAATAGTTAGGATTATGATGTATGTGTATTCCCCTAGAGCTGCAAGATTTTTCTAAGTATTTTGTACAAAATCCTGCCTCCTTCTCACTCCTTACAATGTTGCATTGCACTGTCCTAAAGTCCCGATATGGCACCTCATTTGTGTTATCCTACGCACCATGACTCACCTGTTCTGGAAGGTGAAGACAGGTGAACCCGTGAGACCTAAGGGTCGGCCCATTCGTGCACCAGCTGTAGTTGTGGCCAGCTGACCAACCTGGTCAATCAATCGGTGCATCTCTGGCTCAACCCCCCCCCCCCCACTGGACTCCCACCAAACAAAGAACCAGGGAGTTTTTGTTTCCAGGCAGTGGAGATAGGGAAGAAAGTGAGCCTGGGAATTGTTCCGGCGAGGCCTTTTCTACCAAGAAGCGGGGATTCCAGGGGTGGCTCAGTCAATGGCAAATTACCAGGAACAAGCTATAACAGCCATTTATGAGGACAATTAAGGCCTCCTACATCATTACTATAAGGAGTGCATGTAAAACATGGGGCCACTAGTTTTCTCCCATTTTATCTTAGACAAATTTTTATTTGATATAGGTTTAACTGGCTTTTACATATTTCGGGCTGAGTGAGTAGGTTTGTGTGTACAGATTTTGCGCATAACTTTTGCTTCAGAGACTAGCACAGTCTTGAGTCACAGGGCTGCGTGTCCGACCCCATTTCAATAATTAATCATTGCAAGAGACCTCGAATCATGCATATTTCTATTGCCTTTTGATTTGCATTTCTTTTATTACATTTTGCGTTTGTTTGATCCTCTTTCCTTGATGTTAAGATGTGTTTCTTTCAATGTAAATTTGTGTAATAAAGCAAGATTAGGTTAATTACACCTCTTCGTATTTTTACTCTTTCATTTATTTGATTATGTCCATTATTAATGTTTAATCTCGCGACAGTATACCCGATATATTGGAGAGAGTAAGTCTAAATACTTTTAAGAGTAATAGTGTGTTAGCAAGTAACTTAGTATTTAATCTATATCCTTTGAAGGCAAAGATCCTTATCTTTAACTTTTACTTTACACTACATCCCTGCTCCCATCCATTGCCATTGTCTCAATAATTACTTAACGTAAAATTCCTGCCCAGCATCTCACTGAGGTCCCTGGAACAGAGGCGAAACAGAGCCTAAGAGTGTAGATGACCTTAGACCTGACAAAGCTAGAGTAGGCCATCAAATTACTTTTTTTTCACGTGTGGAGTTTTCAGGCCTCGGGACAGAGTAAAGTTTTTTTTTTTTTTGCATTTAGAGTGAAAGTTTGTGAACTACGTCATCAAAGTTATCAACAAGGTGTTGGTGCCATGAGTAATAATACACCTTTTCCTCCCCTGCTGATCTTTGCTTACTGATGTAGGGAGACTCTCCCGGAACAAGTTCCCACTCATCAATTAAATAAAAAGACATTTCTCCACAACAGTAAGGAAAGGAAACAATGATTTAAACAAACTATAGGAGAAGGAACAAACAATCAAAATAAAATATTTTAAGAACAGCAACAACACCACATCAAATCTTGCATGTATAAACTATAAAAATTTAAAACAAAAACCAAGAAGAAGAGAAATAATATAGAACAACGTGCTCAAGCAGGTGAAAGGTCATGGTACAGAGGCTATGGCACTACCCAAGACTAAAGAACGATGGTTTGATTTTGGAGTGTCCTTCTCCTGAAACCTGCTTACTATATCTAGAGAGTCTCTTCAACCCTTACCAAGAGGAAAGTAGCCATTAAACAATTACATTGCAGTAGTTAACCACTTGAACAAAGAAGAATTGTTTGGTAATTTCAGTGTTGACAGGTGTATGAGGACAGAGGAGAATGTGGAAAGAATAGACCAAACTATTCGGTGTATTCATTAAAAGGAGTCACAACTCTATCTCTGTTAAAAATATTTGACCCTAATTTATCTGCATCATTAGAATTACTCTGCTTCTTTTTTTCTTTTTTTTTTATCTTGGCTTGGGTTTTGAATTTCTCACGCTCAGCTTCTAATTATTCACGCTTAAAATCAGCTTCCCTTTTTTCACGCTTAGCTTCTAGCTGTTCACTTTTTAACTTGGCTTCTAATTTTAATTTTTCACGCTCAGCCTAAACCTGAGCTTCCGACTCTTTTTCCTTTGAACAACCTTCTATTCTAAGTCTTTCAAGTTCTACAGCTGGTGCGTCAGAACCCACTGATTCCCTATCAATCGCATCTAACACATCATGAATTAACACTTTGTTTGCAACCAAAGGTTGAACTAACACACGTTTAATATTCTCTTTCTTCATTGAATTTTAACAATAAGTTAAGATATTTTCCGAAACTTCCTAAGCTAGATTTCTTGAATCTCTTAACTTTGCAATTTGTGGATCCTCACAAAGTTTGTGAAAAAACTCAGATGCATCAAACTGACATGTTTGCTTGCTATTTTATACAATTAACAAAATTTTATTGTACAAGCAATCACTGAATTTTAAATAAAATGACAATTCAGATCACGGACAGAGGCCCATAATTCTGTTACGTTCGGCTATTATACACAGCTTACATCAAGTAAAATCTTCTTTCCTTACTAAATGATTTAGTCACAATCTACTTTCCTTAATAAATTATTCAACCAAAGAATGTCAAAACAGAAACAGTGAAAGAAAATAACCAGTATTACAATAACAATAACTTCAGTATATTTAAGATTGAACAAAAGTATTTACTATATTTTAAAAGGTCTGCAGAATACTCATGGCACAACAAACTACAACATGTATCACAGTATCCAGCCTTCAACCCTGTGTATGAGATCCACCACAACCTTTCACCCTTCCAGTAGAAGAGGAAAGTCTGGAAGGGGCGGTCAGTATAGAGGCCGAGGAAGAAGAGACAAGGTGGTTAAAGAAGCAGGTCCTTCACAACAACAATGAGAAGCTACCGGTAGAGGGACAACTTTACCTTTTTAGGAATCAATGAGAGTTCGATCCCTGGGCTCGCAGCATAGTCTCGAAAGGAATAGGTTGGAAATAAAAACAGAAACTGTGGCGGGATGTTGCAAAAACAACCCCCACACCCTTGAATCTTACTTACTTACAATGGTCTCCACAAAACAAACTTTCCCCTTACGTAATCTACAACCAGACTCTTGGACAAAAGGACAAAACAAAACAAAACATAACCTTAAAACTATAATTCTTAAACCTTAAAATAAATCATAAACCATCAACATTCAAAATAAATACTTTAAACCAATCAAAACTTAACACTTTAAACTAATCAAAACTTAACACTATAAGATAAATAAAACTAAATATATAATTAACAAAAAAAACCTTTCCGCAATCCAATAAATCCTAACGAAACTTAAAACTAACCGCAACCCAAACATGAAAACACAAAACACATATATTACGAGTTCAACACCAAAATTTGTATGCTCATATATATTATTTGCAACACAGTCGTTCACAAACTGCCGAACTGTCTTTCACGGCACAACCCTCAATCTGTGATTAACAGGTTAAACTGTATGGCAAGTTGCCACCACTGCCTCCCTAATCGGGGTCGTAATCATCATCGTCATCATCCTTATCATCATTATCATCATCAATAGCAGCAATCAAAGTAAACAGGCCAGGTCATCGACAATCGTTAATCCAAAAAAAACAGTCTAAATATGATCAGTTCCAGGCCAGGTCATCAACAGTAATCCACTTTCTAGAAATTTAGTCACTCCAAAGGAGGAATCGCAGCCTGCCAAAATAAAAAAGAAAAACACTTACGAACACTTCTAGCTAACTGAACTATCGCACTATAATCAAAGATAAATAATAAATTGTTCCTATCATTCACAATCACGACAAGCAAAGATAAACAAAACTGTACTTACTTTGAAAATCAAAAACCACTTCCACGCTGGTCAGAAAAATATAAATGTAATCCAGCTCTCACACAACTGCCTTATGCTGCAGTCAAATAAAAAAGCATTCGCTCCGAAACATTCACCACTGTCGTAACCTTACTAAAAATGTAAACAAACAATCTCATTTAAACCAACAGTCTTTCTCACCACAAACGATCGTTACACTAACTACTTTCGCTCGCTAACACAATATCTCTCTCTCTCTCTCTCTCTCTCTCTCTCTCTCTCTCTCTCTCTCTCTCTCTCTCTCTCTCTCTCTCACACACACACACAGGATTTGGCAAAACAAAAATAAAAATAAAGCAAAAATAAATCCTCCACATTCCTCCCCCCTTACTTTGCCAAATCCTTCTCACACAACACTTACATTATTTTTTTCATAACCCAGTCGCAGTCGGGAACGGGACCTCTACTCCGAGTAACTGGGCCTCCATATACTCTCTCATTCACTTCTTCCTTATCACAATCATTAGCTACATTAACACTATTCCTATCTAAATCCCTATCATCTAATATATCATGTACAATCATATCTACCTCGTTCTCATCTGGCCCTATAATTACACTCATTTCTGTAAACAGTTCATCCATTTCATCAAAAACATTCTCAACTTTAGCAAAAGATTCATTCATGCTACTTATCATTCTCCTGTCTCTCATTCTTGCGTTATTCATTTTTTCTTTTACATCATCTAACGAAAAGCCACACACACTATAAGTATCATTCATACTCAGCCACGTTTCATCTGTATTAATACATTTATCCTCCACACTCACTTGTACATTTACACCCTTGTCATACTTTTTTCTATTCTCACTTTTACTTATAAAATTTTCCCTTTTTTCATCCTTACTTAAAACTTTCAAACGCCTCTTTTTCCTATATTCAACTAACACTAATTGTTTATTTTCCAGCCCTAACTTCTCATGCATACTAGATTCATACTTTCTCATTTCCAACCAATTATTCATCCCATTCTCACAAACATTGATCCTATTCCTTCCACATACACAGGAGGACTCACCCAGCTGAACCCTCTTACACTCTAGTTTCCCGAACATCCTGGCTGACTTACTCCCTTCTTCCTACATACTCGAGCTACATGCCCATCTGCACCACATTCAGTACACTTACCCCGCGGCTCCTTGCACATTCTAGCATAATGACCATCCTTACCACAATTACCACAAATCACATTCATACGATTACTACGACATCCACTCGCCACATGCCCTGTCATACCACACCGATAACATTTTACCCCTTTCTCTTTCTTACACTCGCTAATTCTATGCCCTACCTCACCACACCCAAAACAAGCACCAAGAGCCCATCTACATTCATTCTTCTTATGTCCTACTTTCCCACATCTATAACACTTCTCTTCACGGATACAACTACCTGACCTATCTTGCGGCGCACTAGCACTCCTATCCCTCCAAACCTGATTCCCTTGCCTAAACCCTTCATTTGTCCTTACAGGTATTCCCACATTACTCGCCCTAACACTCCTATCTACTACACTATCAGCTACCCTCATCGGTCCTCTCATAACAGCATCTCTAAAACTAACAAATTCTGGCACACTTTCCTCCATTCCAGTTCTTACACTCACAGATTTACTTTCTTTCATACACCTATCCAACTCGTAATCCTCAACTATCTCTAAAATATCATCCCATGTCAATCTTTCTTTCGTCCACCTCATTTTCTCCTTCCGTTTCAAATTAACAAACTCAGCAACATTCTCGGGTACAGTAGCCAAAAACTTCCTCATTAACTCCTTATTCTCATTTATACCTTCATCCCCATACTTCTTCCTAGCTAAAGTTTCCAACCTACATACGTACATTGATATAGCTTCTCCTGCATTCATCCTTGCCTCATCAAAATCATTCTTACGCTTATACTTAACACTCCCTTTCATACGTTTTACCTGCTCAATTATTCTCGTTTTCACACTTTCATAATCAACGTCCCCTACACTCATTATCACTCCATACATCGTCAACAAATACCCAGTCAAATATTCTCCTAACTCCCTAGCCCAAACTCTTTTACTATCACCATACTTATCCTGACAATACCTCTCATACTCCTTGAAAAAATCATATACATCCCTACTGCTATGCTCATTGAACCTTTCACACCGAGGTACCTCTCTCATAAACACAGTCTTACACACATCACGTTCATTCTCACTGCTATCATCACTGTCTACTCCCTTGTTACCTTCTTCCTCATTCGAATATAATGAATCCACTTCCACACTTAAATTCCTATCCTTAACCATTCCCTTCTTACCCTTTTTCTTACTTACCACTTTCACCCATTCACGATCGTCCTTGCTATCAGCCTGATACTTTTTCTTCTCTTTCTTCACATCACTTTTACCTTTCCTTTCATCTTTCCTCTCCCCTTTCTGTTCATCCTTACTATGCCTAATTTCCTTATCTTCAATATCACCATCACTATTACTACTATCACTATCACTTCCTTTCCCATTATCACCTACCTTAACCTTCTCTTTCACTACCAACCCATTACCCGAAGCGGAGGACACTCCTCCGACTGCACCTTCACCCATTATAGTTTTCATCATCCCCATGACTTGCCCCATCATATCTTCCATTCGTTTCTCCATTCGTTCTTCATTCTCTCGCATCCTCATCTCAACACATTCTTCCACTCTCTCTACTGTCCCCTTTAACTCCCTAAGCTCCTTCTGCATCGCCGCATTCTCCCAGTTCAACCTCTCATTCTCTATTAGCAACCTCTCCTCACGCTCCTTACTCAGCCGCAATTCCTCCTTCAGTAACTTGTTCTGCTCTTCCATTTTTCATCAACCTTATATCTAATATCTTATCCTATCAGTCCTTCGTCCAAGAGTCCAGCTATCAGTCCCGCCTCAGCAGTCCCTGTTCGGGCGCCAAAATAATGTGGCGGGATGTTGCAAAAACAACCCCCACACCCTTGAATCTTACTTACTTACAATGGTCTCCACAAAACAAACTTTCCCCTTACGTAATCTACAACCAGACTCTTGGACAAAAGGACAAAACAAAACAAAACATAACCTTAAAACTATAATTCTTAAACCTTAAAATAAATCATAAACCATCAACATTCAAAATAAATACTTTAAACCAATCAAAACTTAACACTTTAAACTAATCAAAACTTAACACTATAAGATAAATAAAACTAAATATATAATTAACAAAAAAAACCTTTCCGCAATCCAATAAATCCTAACGAAACTTAAAACTAACCGCAACCCAAACATGAAAACACAAAACACATATATTACGAGTTCAACACCAAAATTTGTATGCTCATATATATTATTTGCAACACAGTCGTTCACAAACTGCCGAACTGTCTTTCACGGCACAACCCTCAATCTGTGATTAACAGGTTAAACTGTATGGCAAGTTGCCACCACTGCCTCCCTAATCGGGGTCGTAATCATCATCGTCATCATCCTTATCATCATTATCATCATCAATAGCAGCAATCAAAGTAAACAGGCCAGGTCATCGACAATCGTTAATCCAAAAAAAACAGTCTAAATATGATCAGTTCCAGGCCAGGTCATCAACAGTAATCCACTTTCTAGAAATTTAGTCACTCCAAAGGAGGAATCGCAGCCTGCCAAAATAAAAAAGAAAAACACTTACGAACACTTCTAGCTAACTGAACTATCGCACTATAATCAAAGATAAATAATAAATTGTTCCTATCATTCACAATCACGACAAGCAAAGATAAACAAAACTGTACTTACTTTGAAAATCAAAAACCACTTCCACGCTGGTCAGAAAAATATAAATGTAATCCAGCTCTCACACAACTGCCTTATGCTGCAGTCAAATAAAAAAGCATTCGCTCCGAAACATTCACCACTGTCGTAACCTTACTAAAAATGTAAACAAACAATCTCATTTAAACCAACAGTCTTTCTCACCACAAACGATCGTTACACTAACTACTTTCGCTCGCTAACACAATATCTCTCTCTCTCTCTCTCTCTCTCTCTCTCTCTCTCTCTCTCTCTCTCTCTCTCTCTCTCTCTCTCTCTCTCTCACACACACACAGGATTTGGCAAAACAAAAATAAAAATAAAGCAAAAATAAATCCTCCACAAAACCACCCCAGTTCAAGAGGTTTTTCTAACCCACAACCCCATTCTTGAAGGATTATGTACAGAATCTTCTCCGGAAGGGAGTCATCCGTTGCACAAAACCCATGAACTTTCAATGGCGGCTATTCTGCGTGCCCAAGAAAGATTTGAACACTCTTTGAACTATTCTGGACTTGTCCCCACTAAATAAGTTTACTTTGGATGACAAGTTCCAGCTGCTAACTATCTCACAAATACAGACCCTACTACCCCAGGAAACTTACATCGTCTCCATAGATATTACAGACGCCTATTGGCATCTTCCTATAGTTCGATGCTTCTCCCCCTACCTTGGTTTCAGACTGGCAAGAAAGGCCTATGTATTCAGAGCTATGCCCTTCGGGCTCAGCATACCTCAAAGGATTTTCTCGAAGCTAGTCAAGGCGATGGTCCAATAGTTATGGAAGAGAGGCCTCCAGGTGATGGTATACCTGGACGACTGTCTATTCTGGCTGCAAAGAAGACGTTATTTCTACTGACAGCTCAAGAAGTCAAGAAATTTCTAGAGTCCCCAGGCTTTCAAGTTCAGGTTAGAACTCTTCGATACCTCTATATGTAAAATTCTCTAGTATATCACTTGCAGAAATATCCCAAGTTGAAAGCTGCCATTGAGGAATTTCCATCAGGATGACATGACTATCTCACCCTAAAATAAATTTTTCCTATAATAAAATTCGTTAATTATCTTAAAATGTTTTATTTTGATTGTTATTATTTCTCTTGTAGTTTATTTATTTCCTTGTATCCTCTCCTCACTGGGCTATTTTTCCCTGTTGGAGCCTGTGCGCTTATAGCATCATGCTTTTTCTAATATGGTTGAATCTTAGATAATGATAATAATAATAATAATAATAATAATAATAATATTTTGTCTTACTGTATGGACATGAGTCATGGTATGACAATAAAACAATCTGCAACAGATTTAGTAAATTTGAAAATAAAGCCTTCAGAAGAATATTGGGAGTTAATGGCAGAACAGGATTAGAAAGGGAAATATAAGAGAAATTACTTGAGTGCCATATGTGGATGACATCATGTTAAGGGGTAGATGGACATGGTTTTGGGCATGCTCTTTGTACTTCCCAAGAGAGATTAGTTTACCAAACATTTAACTGGGTTCCACAAGGCACAAGGAAAGTTTGAAGACCCAGGGCTACATGGCGAAGGACTATGAAGCGTGAAATAGGAGATGATGAATAGAGATGCATTGAATTAAAAGCTCAAGATAGAGACGACTGGTGAAATCAAATCGAGGTTCTTCTCATCAATAGACGTAGAGAGAGAGAGAGAGAGAGAGAGAGAGAGAGAGAGAGAGAGAGAGAGAGAGAGAGAGAGAGAGAGAGAGAGAGTTATTTTCATTAAAAGTTTGTAAAGGGCTCCAACAGGGAAAATAGCCCAGTGAGGAAAGGAAATAAGGAAAACAAAATATTTTATGAACAGCAACATAACGTAAACAAATATTTCCTATATAAACTAGAAAAACTTTAACAAAGCAAGAAGAAGAGAAATTAGATAGAATAGTGAGCCCGAGTGTACCCTCAAGCAAGAGAACTCTAACCCAAGGCAGTGGAAGACCATGGTACAACACTAGACAACAAAGGTTTGATTTTGGAGTCTCCTTCTCCAAGATGAGCTAATTATCATAGCTAAAGCGTCTCTTCTACCCTTACCAAGAATAAAGTTGCCACTGAACATTTACAATGCTGTAGTTAACCCCTTGAATGAAAAAGAATTGTTTGGTAAATTCAGTGTTGTCAGGTGTATGAGGACAGTAGAAAATCTGTAAAGAATAGGCCAGACTATATGGTGTATGTGTAGGCAAAGGGAAAGTGAATCGTAAGCAGAGAGTATGATCCAATGTCGTACTGAACTGCCTAGCTCCATTAAGGAGTGCTGACTGTACTGTATAACAAATATTACTTAAACATAATGTAAATATGAACTTCTTTTAATGATTTTTATGACTGTATTAGAAGTACTATATAAAGGGTTTCTCACTGAATAGTTTACATGTGTTAGCTTTGGAGTTGGACTTTTCTCCTTTACACGGTTCGTTTGAAAACTTGGCCCGTGAGAGTAATTACAGCGAAACAGTATTTGATTTATAAGAATATATTATATGGTTTCTCTATATGTGTTGTTGCTGCAGGCCCTCACCATGAAGATCGCCAAGTTTAATGATATGTGCAAGTGTCCTGGTGAGAAAGTTAAGGTGTGTGGCATTGGTACGAGTAAACCTGCCATATTTCCTCATGTACTTTAATCTATCTGTAGTAGGCATTATTGTTCACAGTCATCACTCTGTAATGAGAGTAGATCGGACTTTCACTGCAATGGTCAGAATTCATCAAGAAGTCTAGATGAGCTATTTTTCCATCAGTTAAGGGTCCGTTTAAGCTGATACCAAAACACGTATACCTGTATAGCTTCTTCCTCATTCTCTTAGCTATCAAACCCCTGCTACCCCTATGGGAACTCCTTGTTCTTGATTCTTGGAAAGTTCTCGTTAGGGGTTCGAAGGTTTCAGCTTTACCTCGGTGCAAGGCTCAGGACTTGTTAAGTATCTCCCTATCCCAGCAATGGATCTACACCAGCACGTTCTCAAGACTCGCCTGTTTCTCTGCAAATCAATGATGAGTTTGACCTTTAGAAGCTTTGGTCTTCTTTAGGCATAGTTTATTCATTATTTTTCTATTTCCTTTTATGGCCTGCTTTTCTTGTAGGAGCCCTTGTGCTTGTAGCATCCTGCTTTTCCAACTAAGGTTGTAACTTGGTTAGTAATAATAATAATGATGATAATAAGTGCAGGAGCACCATTAGTACGTAAGTCGAAGAGGCTTTTGCCTACAGCCAAGTCACCCTCTGTACTTCTTGTGATGGTTTTCCCTGTGCTAGTGACCCCTGTACCAGTGACCTTAGTGTATATTCATGTTATGTAACCCCTGCGCTGTGACCTTGATTCAATGATTTCTCCTTGTGAAACCTGTATCGTTTCTTGTGGTTGAGTTTTGTGTGCCCCTGGTGGAAGTGACCCTAATTGTTTTCGTTCCTGTTAAAGAGGCTCATGTAGATTCTTTGGTGGGAGCCTTGTCATTAAAGGTCACTGTAACCTTGACTCCTCTACTTGCAGAGGCTGTAAAGAAGTCTTACCCTTCTCCTTCCAACTCTGGCACTTATGCTGAAGAAAAAGGAAAAGTAGTTGAATAAGTCCATGAGGAAGGGCAATCGCAACAAGTCCCATGGGGCTTTGAGTGATCTCACTTCACTGCGAGACCAAGAGACGGTTCTCACCTGGTAGCCAATCCCTGGAGGATTGGCGGTCTGGATTGCGAGATCATCGGTGTGTCCTTTGCTGTTGACGTACCAAAGGAGACTCATATGGGACTGCACAAGTGTTGTCAGCCAGGTGATTGCAGAACTTGAATTTTTGCCTTCACCTTTCTTCCATGGGCAGAAGAGGTTTGTGTTGGTCTACTCTCCTTGTGGTACTTTGGTATTCTGTAAAGAGACACTGGTACTACTCAGTGATGGTGTCTGGTCCATGCTCACAAGAACAGAGTAAGGCCGTGCACACAACCACGGTAACCTTACACAATTACATCCCCAGTGGTGTTCTGGGATTGGATCAATTGTACTCATGTGGGATAGTGTTCTTCAGTCTGCCCTGCCGTGCTCTTTATTTGAGCTCTTGTAGATTGGCAAGAAAACTCTAAGAAGATCTCGCCAGTCTCCTGCTCTTGATCGTCGCTCGTCATCTCAAGATTGTCACTCGCCAGCTCATGATTGTCATTTTCCTGACCGCCTTTCGCCAGCTAGTGTTCATCACTCGCCTGCTCTTTATTCACCAGACCTTGGACGCTCTACTGCAGCACACTCATCTCCAGAATGTAATCACTCGTCATCTCGTGATCGTTACACCCCAGCGCCGTTCGCCACCTCACCATTCCGTAGCTCGCCAATCGCCAGCTCACCCTTCGCCTCCTTGAGATTCCCCAGCTAGCCGCTGCACCACGCCTCATCTCTCCGCTAGCCACCGCTCCATACTTCATCTCGCCGCTCGCTAGCTCGCCGATCTCCATCTCTCTATTCACCTGCTCGCCGATCTTCAGCACGTTGCTCGCCAATCTTCAGCTCGTTGCTCGCCAACACATCGCTTGCCAATGCATCTCTCACCAACTCATCGTTCGCCAATGCATTGCTCGCCAACACATCGCTCACCAACACGCCACTCTTCACTCACCACTTAGTAATGCGCCACCCACCAATGCACCGCTCGCCTGCTCACCATTCGTCAGTTCGTAATTGTCACTTGTCAGCTCATCGAACTCCTTCTTGACCTTCCTGCAGGTCTCTGAGATGTGATCGCTCTTTGCCAACGCGCTCCTCTCCATCTTCCGCATGTGATTCCTGCTCTTTTGCGCGCAATCACTTTGATTCCGCGAGCGATGGCTTCACCACCTTGACAGCTCCGGAACATGCTTCACAGAACATTAACGAATGTTCAGAGCAGCCTGCATGTCGCCCTGACTTGCCAACAAGAGGTGGTCGTCCAATCCCTTTCCTAGAGGGATTCAGGGAACCTCCCAACAAGTTTGCGGTGATACCCATTACACTCGATCAACCACCCAAGAGAGTTCAGGAGGACTTTCAGATGCCTGTCCGGCTTGCACCAGGTAAGCCCTTTTCTCCCAATTTTCAGGTGCCGAGGAAGCGATCCCCAAGGAGGCGTTCTCCGTCTATAGGCCTTCACAAGGACACGCCAGACCTGTCTACTGTGGGGAAACCACAAACATTGTTTGACACCCAGGTCAAGGTGGTCAGACAGAAGTTGCGTCAACCCAGGGGATTCCGTTGGAGAAATTGGTTTCCATTTTGGTTCCTCTTCTCCATCCAACCATAGGAGGAGACCTGTCTCTTCTCGAGCCCTGGACCCTCCCATGACCGTCTCACCCTTTAAAATACCTTGTGGAGCCATGAGAATGTCCTCTAACATCCAATAGGACTTCTTGCAGCTTCTGGTCACTCCAGTCCTGATAACGAAGCAGAAAAGAGGATTGAAGAATCCTACTCCTCCTCAGGCTGATCTCGTCCCCCATCATACAACCTGAGGCTTAGACTCTCCTCAAAAGATTTCTGTGGTGCCAAGGTTTCAGCCATCTCCTATCAAGGTTATCCGGCCGGAGCTTAGTCCAGTTTCCAGACCACGGGAAGAAGATGAGGAGCCTTCTGCAAGAGAGACTCAGACCTCTATGGGATGACAAAAATCCCCAGACCTTCTCTGCTAGAGGAATTCCTGCCACCTCGCAGAAAGTGACAAGGAATGCTAAGGCAAGGACAGCTCTTCTCCAAGAGAGGGCTCGCGGGTTTCCCCCTACAGCAGGAATGTCGGAAAGTGATATTCCCTCCGTTGATGACCTTGATCCACCCTGGGCTCCTATGTATGAGAGCTCAGAGGTAGATGATGATTTGTATATGGAAGACTGAATATCTTCCTAGGGCCGCTAGCCCTAAGTTCAACTTGGAAGCAAAACAGAGAGAGTCCGATTACGCCTTCTGACAAGTCCTAGCCTGCATGAGGACCATCAGTGGGTTGGCTGACCTGGAGAAGGCTACTCAGGAGGGCAAGGACATGGTTCTAGACCATATCTATGGCACCCAGAGACCTCCTAAGGCCAGTGCTACCAGGCCCTGGTCAAAGGGGCTGACGGTTGCCAGAAAGCAGGCATTCCTCAGATTGCCGGCTCCTCTAGTTTGCTTGTAGCAGGCTCATCATCTAAACTCCTTCCACTACCATTTGTTCCAGCAGAGGAGGTATTATGAGGCCTAGTTCGAGCCCTTTCTGGCTTTGCCCCTGGACTCCTCCGTAGAGTCTCTCTCAAGGGAAGTCTCATTCCAAAGGCTTTCTGGACTCTCAGCCTCCTTTTTGGCATCTAAATTCCTAAACATGGAAAAGGTTGAAAAGTACACCATGCAGACTTATCTTGTGGCTGGATCTGTGGTTGAGATCAGTGGACTACCTTGTTAGAAGCGAGGATTGGCCCAAGGATTCTACAAGGAAGTCCATGGAAACTTTCCTTTCATCTGGCACCCACTCCATAGAATTCCTCACTCATCAGGTTGTTAACCTGTTAGTGAACGCTATTCTCAGGCGATAGGAGGCAATAATCGAGAGGATTCATAGGTAGGTCCCCCAGGCTCAGGAACTATACCCTAGATGGCTCTTCTTTGTTCAATCTGGAAGAGGTCGAGAGGGCAGTTGAACGGTGGAGGAAGTCTAACTAGGACTCCCTTCTCCATAGAGCCTTAACATCCATGCCCTACTGCAAGGCGTCAACAGCACCTAGGAAACAGCCACAGACATCTAAAGCCTCAACCAGTAGGATAGTAAGGTCGTCAAAGAAGGTGTCTAGACAACCCTCTCCTGCTGAAGACCAAAAGGGCTCAAAGTTCTCCAGAGGAGGCAAGAGTAGTAGGGTGGGCTGCAGAGCTCATTCTCTCACCTGCCCACCGGTGGGGGGATGTCTGCAACACCACTGGTAGAGATGGCTGCTGCACAGGGCTGAACCTTGGACAGTCTCCGGATTCATTCAGGGTATCGTTTCATGTTCACTCAATCTGTCCCTCCACTGAATCGGGATCCAGTTCCATCTAGCTCCTATGCGAAGGGATCCACTAAATGCCTGGCCCCCCGGGCCGAAGTTCAGACCATGTTCAAGAAAGGCACTCTCCAAGAGGTCCTTGATGGCTCTGCAGGCTTCTTCAGTCAATTCTTTCTTGTGAAAAAAGCATCTAGAGGCTGGAGACCATTCATCGATATCTCGTTTCTTAACGAGTTTGTTCTTCAATCTGTGTTCAGAATAGAGACGGCAGACACAGTCAGACAAACGGTAAGACCACACCCCTTCATGTGCATGCTAGATCTCAAAAACCCATACTTCCAGTGCCCAGTCCATCTGTCTTCAAAGAAGTATCTCTGGATTATACACGAAAACAGGAAATACTAATTCAAGGTGCTGTGCTTCTGTCTTTCCACAGAACCCCAGGTATTTATGAGAGTGTTTGCCCTAGTTTCATATTGGGCTCACAGAATTGGCATCCATCTTGTATGATACTTCGACGATTGGCTGATCCTAGCAGACTCGAAGGCAATCCTTCTTCAACACCGAGACAGACCACTCGAGTTATGTCGCAATCTGGAGATCGTGATAAAACTGAAAAAATCATCTTTGCTCCCCTCTGAAAGACTGGTATACCTCAGTATGATCGTAGACGCCGAACTCCAGAAAGTTTTTCCATCAGACGACAGAGTACACATGCTAAGCAAGGTAGTAAGCCCCTTCCTCAGACAAGAAGATCTTCCTGCCCAGCAGTCGTTTTGTCTCCTAGGTCACTTGTCATCCCTGGCCTGTCTAGTTCCCAACAGCTGCCCCAGAATACAATCTCTTCAGTGGCAGCTGAAATCCAGGTGGAATCAGCACACAGAGTCCCTGGATACATTGGTCTCCATAGAACCAGAGCAACTGATGGACCGTCAATGGTGGGTGGGCAACGAGAATCTCTGTGAAGGAAAAAGTCTCTTCGTCCCCCCTGCCCCCCGGAATTGATGCGCTATTTGGGTGCATCGAAAGAAGGGTGGGTGGCCCACATGCTGCACCACGTGGCCTCAGGGCTTTGGCTAGAGTCCGAAAGGTACCAGCATATAAATCTCTTAGAGATGAGGGCAGCCTTCCTAGCCCTCCAACAGTTCCTGGCAGGTCACTCTGTTGTGCTGATGATCGACAACACCACAGTAATGGCTTATGTAAACAAGCAAGGCCATACCTTTACGCAGCCCCTATGCCACCTAGCAGTAGAGACGTGAAGATGGACAGAAGACAACTTAGTGTCGCTATCAGCCTGCTTCATTCCGGGCAAGAGAAATGTGCTTGCGGACAATGTGAGCAGAACGACTTATATAGTGGGGACCGAGTGGTCTTTGAATCATCTGATAGCCAACAAAGTGATGACTTTGTGGCATTTCCTGGCTGTAGATCTGTTCGTGACATCCCGCTGTATTGTTCTTCAGTCTTGGACCTTCAGGCTC
Organism: Palaemon carinicauda; assembly: GCF_036898095.1. Taxonomy (NCBI): domain Eukaryota; kingdom Metazoa; phylum Arthropoda; class Malacostraca; order Decapoda; family Palaemonidae; genus Palaemon; species Palaemon carinicauda. The sequence goes on along the minus strand of NC_090730.1, from coordinate 83,714,158 downwards.
TCTGGTAAGATACATCCCAACAACGGTGGGACAACATCAACATGTACGCCTTTCCCCCGTTCTGTCTCAGGAGAAGGGTGCTCAACAAGACCAGAGTATCCAACAATCTATCCATGACACTCATAGCTCCGCTATGGTACCACGCAGAATGGTTTCCGGACCTTCTGCAGCTCCTGACGGAGATCCCAAAGAACTCCCTCCACGATACAATCTACTCAAACAGCCACACACGAACATCTTCTACAAGCAATAGCTTCACTTTGTCTTGGAGACTATTCAGCATCTCTCTCAGAGAGGCTTTTCGCAAAAAGATGTAAGAAGGATGTTTGGATACCTGCGAAGATGCTCGACATCAGTCTACCAGGCTAAGTGAACTGTCTTCTGTGGTTAGTGTCGTGGGAGAGGTATATCTCCCCTTGATGTCACTATTCCGGTACTAGCCGAGTTGCTTGTGTACCTTTGGGAGGTAAAGCTCCTCTCAGTCTTGGCGGTGAAAGGCTACTGCTCGGCCTTGAGGCTCGCCTTTAGACTGAAAGGAGTTGATATTTCCTCTTCGTTGGAATTGTTTCTCCTCATACAAAGTTAAGAGATTTCTTACCTCCTGTCAGAAGTTAGACCTCCTCCTTGGAACGTGATTTGTGTCCTTCAATCTCTGAACGGTACTCCTTACAAACCATTACGCCAGGCATCAGTATGCCACCTCACTTTGAAGAGGGTGTTCCTGCTCGCTTTGGCTTTGGCCAAGAGAGTTAGCAAACTTCCTTGTCTATCCTACTACATTGCCCTTTTAAGGGGATGGGGGAGGTAACTCTCAGCTTTGTCCCTGAGTTTATTGCTAAGACTCAAAATCTGGGAGTAGCTGAACCTAGATTCGGGCCTTTCCAAATTGGGAGTCTTCGTTCTGTAAACGATGACCCAGATCAACTGTTACTTTGTCCAGTGAGGAGTTTGAGATATTACCTTAAACACACAGCAGTTGCTTGCCCACGAGTGTCAGCACTCTTCATCAGCACAGGGAAGGTCAAGAAGAGTGTCATGAAGAACACCATCTCGGCTTAGATTTGTAGGGTTGTAGACCAGGCATTGAATCCCTACCCTCCTCCTGCTCATCAACTTAGAGCTCATGATGTTAGCACATCCCTAGCATTCAAGAGAAACTACTCTGTAATGCAGGTACTGCAAGGGAGTGTGTGGAAGTGTCAAATGACTTTCACTGCTACCTACCTGCAAGACGTAACCCACAGGAACATGGTGACGTTCTCCATTGCTCCTGTGGTGGCTGTGCAACAAGTGTTTTGAAATGTCTCAGGCTCCTTGATGGACAAGTAGCAGATGGTTAAGGGCATAGGTTACCCGGGATTAATGTGGGATGAATTTGTAAGAATGACTGGCTCTTTCTTTCATCTTCCCCTCTCTTGGGGAACAGCACCCATGGGTCCTCTGCATGCTTTGTTCACCTATCTGCAGGTAATCTCCATTTCCCTTGTGCAACCTGGTATAGAAATAATACTTGATATTTCCCCATACTCCCCAAGAGGTGGGTATTGGGTAACATCTATGGTTGATGCTAAAGATTCCTATTTATCTTGTAGAAATCTTACCTAGTCAGTCGCATTGGTAGCATCAGAAGCACACAGGTTGCCCAGGCCGCTATCCATGCGTTGCACGAAGTTGTAGCAAAGTATCAAGGTTCTCCTCACTTATGTGCCAAGCCTGTACGAGGAAGACCCTGGGTTAAAAGGCCAAGTCAGTTGGTCCTTACTTCCATCCTCCTAATATATGAGTCATCCCTATAAATGCGTAAGGTTTGTATTGAGTGTCAGAACAGATGACAAATTTGAAACCAATTTGTATTTTTCCTAACGATTCAAACCTGTAGCTATTTATACAAATTGTCCCGCCATTACCTGTCCCTCTAGAAAGTCCTGCCTGCAATCAAAATTGGTTTAGACACACTGGTGTGTGAGTGAATAGGGTAGCTGGCAACCCCTACTACCCCTCACTAACCCCCCCCCCCTACAACTAGTAGGTTTGGTAGTTGCCACCTCGCTTAAAAGTCTAATAGCTAGTCTTCCAGCTTTGTCGAAAGATAATCCCTATACCTACAGGTTTGTATCATTAAGAAAAATATAATCCAAATTACTTTCAAATTTGTCATTTTACTGCTGATGTTTTGTCTGCAGACTGTTTCTTTGGAATATGTTTGCATGTTAGGAATTTGTTCCTTTGCAAATACAAACCAGTGTCCTTTAGGTAGGGAGTATATTTTCATTCCAAAGCTGAACAGCTGTTGAATAGTTTAATAAGCAGTTAAGCGGCATGTTGGAGCAAGAGTGTGGAACCTCACCCCCTTACCTATCAAAGTCTCTTCACTTATGTTTTCGACTGCAGTGAGTCAGACATACTGATGCACCTTTAAAGGAACTTTTAATTTTTTTATTTTAGGAAGTGAATGCTGTCTGTAGATTGCTTTTGTGAAGCAATACACTTGATCATGAGATGATGGACTTCACATCTTATTTTTTTTTTGGGTTAAACTGGCCTTAGATCTACACACTTTTTGTGCTCTTGCTGGGGTCTTGATTGTTCACGATCATTCCCGATTGCTGAGTGTAGGTTGTTACTTCTCTTGCAGTATCAGAAGTATGCTTTGAGGTGAAGGTAGAGAGCTTTGCTTTTTCCTTCTGCTTGTTGAGTACATCAGTTATTGTCGCTTCTGCCTGTATTCCCCTCGCTCATTCTTTAGACTATGCTTCACTGAGCAAGAAGCCCTCAGGCATACATTAGTGGGCTTTCAGGTTCCGGTGGCGTGTGGAGTTCTTCTTGTGTTTGCTCCACCCCATCTGAGGTTGGAGGCTCTTCTCGATTTATGCTATTGCTGACGCAAAGTGTGTACCAAGAAGGGTTTTGGCATCCTTAGGTCTTTCAGGTAGGCTCCACAATGCTAGTATCTCCATGGTGACTACAGTGGTGAAGGGCATTATCTGTGTGTCCCCATTGTCTGTGTTCCCAGCGATGTCTACAATGGTCCTCCCTCCTTTGGTGTCCTGGTGCTGGGGGCTGTGTTCCCCTTGTGCTGTGGGTGGTGTTCCCTGGGCATCCCCCTTGAACTGGTCACCCCTTGCCCCCCTTCCCCTATGCCTCACCTTGACCATTGTGCCTTCGGTCTGATTCTTCCATATCCCCCCCCTCCCCTTGTAAGTGTGACTAGTGACTAGCCTTCCCTGTGACAGTGTTCCCCAGTGTTACGGTTGCCTTAGAGCAACCCTTGCGGTTTCTTCCTTTTGTTAAGAGTTGTGATCCTGGTTTCTCAGACTTCAACTCCTCTTTGGAGCCTGATAGGAGGGTTTGAAAGAGGAAGAAACATGAATATTGTTCCTTCTCCAACTCCTCTTCCTAGTCATCCTCTTCGGCTTCCGCCTGTGTTCACTTCTAAGATTAAGAAGTCTAGGAAGACTTGCCATCTAAAGTCATAGAAAAGGGGTGGTGGAGATGGGAGAGAGCATGGTAGAAAATTCTTATTGTTAAAGGTTGGGAACCTGGTGGCTTTCATGATTGAAGCCTAATGGCTGCCATTAAATATTTAAATAATAACTTTTATTTTTTTTAATTCTACTTTTCTCTTAATGTGCTCACATGACCCAATGCATCCCCATACTGTGATTGCGCACTGAATCTCAATTTTATTTTTGTTCTTGTTTTTCTAATATCTTCGTAAGTGTAGTTTGTCATTTCCTCTTTCATGTTGGGCTTAGAGAGTTTTCACCTCCTACCCTGGTGCAATTCTGCTCTAATGATATTATTGGACTGTTTGTACTTTCATGTTTACGTTGGCACATTGACCATTTATCTGGATTTCTCTGTGTATACACTTTGTTATTGAACTCATGCTGGGCTATTTAGATTGATAAGTTTGGTGGATTTTTTCTTAATTTATTGAATCTGTTGAATGTGTGTCATTAAATTATGTACTGTATTTACGTATTCCCAGTTGAGTTCCTGCATGAAAAACTGTTGCCCATTTTGGCCCTTTCAGTTAAGGAAAAAGTTTCGTCTGCGGACATTTCAGCTGTAGCCACCTGCAACCTTCCAGAAGGATACCATATACGACGTAGTTGCCTCTCCTAACATTACCTTTGTACTACTGACCCCTTCTCCCTCCACCTTATCAACACTTATCCTCACCTGCTGTTTTATTGCTCAGTCCTGACTGGTTGAAGTGCATATGCTGCTATTTTGGTTAGCATGAAATGTTAAGTCTTCTCTGTCATACAGGGTACCATCAACAACGACTTCATGTGGTTGTTGGACCTTCTGTGTATGTTTATCAGCCAACTGACCCATCTTGTGGTTCTCTTCTACTTCCTTCTCATCTACATTTACCTCTTCCTCCTGCCCCCAATGTAGCTGCCTTTATGCATTCTCCTCCCTTCATAACAGTTGCTCCTCCTAAAGTGCTACTTCCTATTCTATATATTTAATTTTTAGCTCTTCTTATTATTTCATATCTCTAGGACACCCTTCTTCCAAATGCTTGATCTATAGACTCCTCTTATTCCATTCCCCTGCTGTTCCTAGCATAGTGGCGATGTTCTTTCTCCAAATGGGATTTTTAGGTCTTGTAAAGTTGAGTCCTATGTTAAAGTAACCCAGAAAGGCCAGGTAAATTAATCAGAATTATAGATAATTTTCAGATTTTCCTTTAAATATCTTGCTTAGAATAGGATTAGACATAAAGATACTAAGATTTATTGGTATTATTTTTATCTAATATCTGTAATAATATGTTTTCTAAGAAGGAACAATGTTATTATGATAGAGAAATTCGTTTTATGTATTTTTTTTTTTACCTCAGCTTATAGAAAGAACATCATTATTTAAACTAACTCAAGCCAAATATTTTCTATATTCTAACATTTAATTTCTTGTTAGTGGGCCCTGAATAAAATAGATCACAATCCATACACAGAATCTTGTAAACTACACTTCTGGGCTTGAACCTGTGCCGGCCAGTGAATAAGCTCCTATTAGCACTTATTCTTAGGTAATTTACTGCTAAATATACCAGAGAAAAAATGCAAAGGAGTGCTAGGTTAACTAGCTCGCTCACCTATTGGTGTCGGTATGAAATTGGGCGTATAATCCAGAGGTCCCGCACTATTTAGATTCATCCACGACAAAGACCCCAATAGAGGAGAGCCGTTCAACCTCACTCGGCACCACCAACTCTACATCCGCTCAGAACTCAACTCCTTTTTAGCACGCCTGTGTGGTAACCCGCTTGTTTGTGCTCTCGTGTTTTTGCCTTATTTTTCGTGGATTATGGCTTCTACATCGGTTTCCCAGGAGACACCGTCTAAGTTAAGTACCAAGCTATGTTTTGCTGTGTTTTGAGCAATCTAGATCATTTAATATTTAAATTATAGGAGTTTATTCTCTTCGATCATCTCGGTCTTGCTCGATTCCGCTTACGGTTGGTACTCCTGTTTTGAGAGCTTTTAGTTTCACTCGCGGTGTTACTAAGTGTATTATTTTTATTATTAGTTTAAATTTTTATATGTTTTATTGTGGATATTTATTTTTTAGCGTTTAGAACCCTTGTGGTTCATATTTAGGGCCGATATCAGATTACGTATCGTAGATGGCTTGCCGACCTTCGTTACTGGGCGGCAATTTTTATTATTTAAGCCATCAGGATGTTGTCCTTCGGGATTTATTCATTATTTCGCATGCCTTGCCCTAATTTTTTATGTGTATATTTATATATTTTTCAACGCTATTACTTTTATAATGAATATTTGTGCTTATTACTCCGTATGATCTGTTTTGGTAGTGTTTGGGGATCGTCAGTTGGTAGCCCTGCTGCTCCGTATCACGTGATCCTCCCCCAAGCTCCCCCTCTCGCTAGGTTAGTGGCTAGGCTTCTCTCCCCCCTCCCCTAGGGGACCGTTGCCTTCCCTTCTTTCAGAGGGGGTAGTTCAGTGTTTATGGACTTTGTCCTCCCTCCGGGTGTCCCGGCGGTTTCGTCTCTGTCTAGACTGGTTGGCCACCGGTCAACAGAGTAGGATCCCGGTGCACCCTATTTTATATTCACCTATCACACTTTTATTATGTTATACGAAACCCTCCGGGTTCTGTTGGTGGTTCTTATCTACGGTTCCGCCCCCCTCTTAATTTATAACAGTTACTATGATTATATATGACAGATCACTATCCCGGAGTTCCTATATGTATTAGTTTATGGATGTACTTTTATTTCCCGGTCCGGGGCTTAACCTCGCTCCGGGAAATCAGACACCATGTGTGTTAATTCTTTGTTGCATCCTTCTTTATGATCCCGGCTCAACCGGAATGGATAGTTATACTCTAGTCTTAAGTTAGACTTATGTTTAGGCCCGGGTCCTCCGGACCCGCCCCTACTTAAGAGTATTACAGTTAAGCTCTAGTCTTAAGTTAGACTTATGTTTAGTCCCGGGTCCTCCGGACCCGCCCCTACTTAAGAGAATTACAGTTTCTCATATACTATTCTTTTTATAGATGGTGCATTGTCAGACGACGGCCTGTGCGGCTGTTCTTCACCAGCCTTGTGGCCATACTGTGTGTAGGTCTCTCGCCCTCTGCGGAGTTCAGCTGGAAGACATCGTAGTCTGGCACCCTGATAATTGTATGGTCTGTTTTGACCTCATCACCACCCTTGGATCTGATTCGGTGAGTCCCGTTGGTTATGTTGTCTTTCTAATTATTTTACCTTTATTTGGTATACATACACTATTTAGTAAGATTTCTATGGTCTTGAAGGACCTCCGGGAATCTTCCTTTCTGTAATTCCCACTATTATTTCAGGCATCCCCGGAGCAGAAGACTGCGGCTCGGGCCACACTGAAAGTGTGGGTTGGGGGATTTGCCCGAAAAATGAAATCGAAACAGCCTTACGTCCTTTCTGAAGACTACTGTGCTATGATCTACCCTAATGCCAAGTCTTCAGCCGCTGTGGCTAGGCATGTTGCGGCACCCATCATTGCCGACATTGATGCCACTATTTCGGGATTCATCGACCAGGAAAAAGATCCGTTGGATGCCCCCGGAGATCTGGAAGACAATGTTGCCTCCTTGAACTTGGATGTGGAACCTATGTTGCTGGATGATCCGGATGCAGGTAGGGTGGTAAGTGAGGCAGGTGTTACCGGCGCTGAGATTCCTATCCTCAGCCCCGCTCTTTCTTCTTCATCTGATCTCTCTTCTTTCCATGGTTTTTCTGGGGACCGCGATTCGTCTCACCGATCACACCCGGTTCCCCCCAAAGATAAGTCTATATATAGAACTTTGCCAAAAGCTCGTAAGCCCCACAAGGCTTCCCATAGTTCCAAATCAAATACAAACCCGTCATCTAAGGCTTCCGGCTCCTCCTCTAAGTCTCACGACCCGGGAGTACAATTCGCCACTTCTGCTCCTAACCCGGGCCTTTCCGAATCAGCCATGCTTCGCATTGTGTCGGAGATGCAATCTAAGATTGTGTCGGAAAAGCAGGCCAAGATGGACACGATGTTCTCTAACATTGGTCAGAGACTTGGGGCATTAGAGCATGGTGCTCCGGAGCGAGTTCAAAGCTCTCTCATCCCGGATGCCTCTAAGCTTCCGCCGTTTACCAAGAATAACCCTTGGCGCATGGCTCTTCATTCCCCATTCTCAGACGGGATGTTAACGTTGGAAGGTCTTGGTACTCGTCCACTAGAGGATTTTGAATTCTTTCCTCCTGGTCTCGCATTTCCATTTCATGGTTATGCCAGGCTTACCGAGGAAGCTCTGGTTCGGCTGGATAAGGTCCCCAAAGAGACCGTCATTTTCCCAAAGGAACAAGCCCAATCTGTTTGGGCTAGGTTTCTGAATGATATAGGTTGCACCAATACCATGTTGACGCCTCATAAAAGTTCTTTCACAATGTTCCTTATGGACAAAAATACCGTGACTCCATGCGTCACTAAGATTGCAGAGCTTGCTTTTCAATACGCTATGGAGGAGAAGCCCTTGCCTCCCATCAGAGAGGTAGATCCGATCTCCCCCCTTCTTCCTTCAGGTAATGAGTGTTGGGACAATGTCCATACCACCTTTACTTCTGGCAAGCTAACAGCGGACTGTGCGTCAGTAATGTTTAGTGAACGGCTTCCCCGTCTCCCGGAATCCCTTATTAAACAGGAGTATGATTCCCGCCTACGTGTTGGTCGAACTTTAAACTTGGCCACTTCTACGGAGTCGATAGCCTTAACTTATGATACTGAGAGTATCTTTAAGTCTCTCAATAAGGCTACTTTGCAGTCGTTATATTTTGACTTATATGACTTTGCTCTTGCTAAACGTAGGTGCCGCAAACACGTCCTGGCTGAGGCGACTATTAGGCACGAGCCGAATAAACTTATCCGGTCCTCTTGTTGGGGTCCAAATCTTTTCCCTGAGGATCTTGTGGAGGAAGTCTTGACAGAGGCTACTAGAGTTAATCAGAGCCTTAAAGCCCGTTGGGGTTTGACTCCTAAGCGGAAATATGATCCCGCAAGTTACCAAGCCTGGGGTAGGAAGAAGCTCCGCCCGTATACCTCCACTCAGTTCCGGCAACAGCAGAGTAGCTCGTCCGTTTTCCGGCAGCCTCTTCCTCCATCTCCTGCTGTTCCTGCACAGCCTTCCACCTCTCAGGCTCCTTCCTCGGACGATTACTTTACGTCACCGTTCTGCTCCCTAAGAGCCAGCTTCCCGGTGCCTCCACCACCTCTCCAGCCTTTAACCAATCTTATGAGGCTCAAGGCTCTTCCCAGGGTTATAACAGAGGTAGAGGCTACCACCGTGGTTCATACCAGAACAGAGGTAGAGGTAGATTCTTTCGCAAGGGAAAGAACTTCCGAGGCGGACGTGGAGGCAACTCCTCAAGCCAATACTGAGGTGCAGCGGGTAGGGGGGAGGCTTTATGCCTTCCGCAACAAATGGAGGTTCAGTCCCTGGGCTTTCAGTATCATCTCCAAGGGACTGGGGTGGAGTTGGATTCAAGGACCTCCACCGAACAGATTTCATCAACATTCCACTCCGGACCTAGTCGAATTTGTCCAGGACCTGTTACAAAAGAACGCCATACAAGAAACGAAACACCTGAAGTTTCAGGGTCGGCTGTTCAGTGTCCCGAAGAAGGATTCGGACAAGAGAAGAGTGATTCTAGACCTATCCCTTCTCAACTTGTCCATTCAATGCGACAAGTTTCGAATGCTTACCGTCTCGCAGGTGCGGACCTTACTCCCCCGTGGGGCCGTCACCACCTCTATCGATCTTACAGACGCCTATTGTCACGTCCCGATAGCGAGACACTTCCGTCCGTATCTAGGCTTCCGCCTAGGAAACAAAAATTACTCCTTCAAGGTGATGCCTTTCGGGCTCAACATCGCCCCAAGGATCTTCACAAAGTTAGCAGAAGTTGCTGTTCAGGAACTCAGAAATCAAGGGATTCAAGTAGTAGCCTATCTGGACGACTGGCTCATTTGGTCAGACACCTCCCAAAATTGCCTAAAAGCCACTCACAGAGTCATCCAATACCTTCAATCTCTAGGCTTCCAGATCAACTTCAAGAAGTCCCGTCTTCTTCCGAAATCAAAGTTCCAATGGCTCGGCCTGCAATGGGATCTTATATCTCACACTCTGTGTCTTCCCAAACCCAAGAGGTTAGAGATTGCAATGAACACCAAACGCTTTCTCAAAGACAAAGTAAGTTCCAGACGACTCCAAGAGAGGATCCTAGGGTCCCTTCAATTTGCTTCAGTGACGGATCTACTTCTGAAAGCAAGATTGAAAGATATCAATCGTGTCTGGCGTTCGAGGGCGAACCGGAAGCTCCGGGACAGGAAAGTCCGCCTTCCTCCCATTCTCCGGGAAAGACTTCTACCTTGGACAAGGGCCAACAATCTGTCAAAGTCAGTTCCCCTTCGATTTCCGCCTCCGAAGTTAATCATTCACATGGACGCATCCCTATCAGGTTGGGGAGGCTATTCTCAGCTAAGGAAAGTTCAAGGTCTTTGGTCTCCCTTATTCCGCCAATTTCACATCAATGTGCTGGAGGCCATGGCAGTTCTTCTAACCCTGAAACGTCTCGCTCCATCCAAGAGACAACACCTTCGTCTGGTTCTCGACAGCGAAGTGGTGGTCCGCTGCCTCAACAGAGGCGGATCAAAATCAGGGCCTCTGAACCATGTTCTAGTAGCCATATTCTCCCTAGCAGCCTCGAACCGTTGGCATCTTTCAGCTGTCCACCTGGCGGGAGTCCGGAACGTAGTTGCAGACGCCTTGTCCCGGACCTCCCCTCTAGAATCGGAATGGTCACTCGATCTAAAATCATTCCGGTGGATTCTCTCTCGGGTTCCGGGTCTCCAAGTGGACCTCTTCGCCACGGAGTCCAACCACAAATTGAGAGTATATGTGGCTCCCAATCTAGACCCTCAGGCCTACGCCACAGACGCCATGTCACAGAATTGGGACATCTGGGAAAGGATTTATCTCTTTCCCCCGGTGAATCTTTTACTGAAAGTCCTAGATAAACTGAGATCCTTCAAGGGACGAGTAGCCTTGGTCGCACCCAACTGGCCCAAGAGCAATTGGTACCCTCTCCTGCGAGAGTTGAGACTACATCCTCACCCGATACCCAATCCGGTTCTGTCTCAGATAGTACAAACACGCGTTGTGTACGCTTTCTCAAACATTCAGAGCGCCCTAACTTTATGGACTTCATGAAGTTTGCGGCCATGCATGGTGCCAATATCGATCCTCAAAACACCCTGTTCCTAGAATCAGATAAACGGGATTCCACCATCCGCCAATATGATTCTGCGGTTAAAAAGTTGGCTAAATTTTTGATAGACTCAGACGTACACTGTATGAACTTGAACCTTACAGTCACTTTCTTTAGAACTTTATTAGAATCAGGTCTGGCAGCCAATACTATCACCACTATTAATTCTGCCTTGAAAAATATCTTCCTAGTGGGTTTTAACATAGACTTAACCGACTCTTTGTTAGCTTCAATTCCGAAAGCCTGTGCCAGACTGAAACCGGTTACTCGTCCTACCCCGGTTACCTGGTTCCTTAATGATGTACTCAAATTGGCTTCTGATACCATTAACAGTTCTTGTGATTACATTCCCCTTCTCAGGAAAACACTTTTCCTGGTGAGTTTGGCTTCCGGGGCAAGAATTTCTGAACTGGCAGCTTTGTCAAGAGACCCGGGTCATATTGAGTTCCTTCCTTCGGGAGAGGTCCTTCTTTCACCTAACAAATTCTTTTTAGCTAAGAACGAAGACCCTCAGAACAGATGGTCCTCCTGGAAAATTGTTCCCCTCACGCAAGATCCGTCTCTGTGCCCTGTTACTACTCTTAAGTCTTATTTATCCCGGACCTCCTCTAACTCTTCCGGGCCTCTATTCTTTAGAGAACAAGGCGGTACCATTACCATTAAAGGGATCAGGCAACAAATTTTGTATTTTATTAAACAAGCTAGCCCTGACTCTTTTCCTCTTGCTCATGATATCAGAGCGGTTGCTACTTCGGTGAACTTTTTTCACCACATGAATTTTACGGATCTTTCTAGGTATACAGGGTAGAAGTCACCGTCAGTGTTCAAGAAACACTATCTTAAACATTTGGAAGCCCTTAAATTTCCTACAGTAGCTGCAGGGAGCGTAGTTACCCCCAGGTAACTCACATGTTAATTCCTTGTCATTTTATCTCTCCCCCTTACCTGCCTCATTTATACCCTATTTGTATTCGTTGGTTTCGCACCTGATTACTATTACTATATTTGTAAATTTTTGACTCCTGAGTATCTGTATATACAGTGATACCTCGGTACTCGACCATAATCCGTTCGAGATCCGTGTTCGACCTCCGATTTGTTCGAGTACCGAATTTTTTTTCCCCATAAGAAATAATGGTATATATTCTATTCCGTTCCCAAGCACTCGAACAGGCCCAAAATATTAATAAAACGTGTACCTAAACAACAATAATTATCTAAATGTGTATGAAATTGGTCAGAAAATCCTATAAAACAATTTTAAACCATTTACTGTACTAAAATAAAACAATTTTAAACCATTTTCTGTACTGTAGTGAACATACCTTTGAGCAGCGGTTCGATGGCATACAGGGATGGATGTGGAGAGGATGGAAGGGGGAGGTTACTGCTTGGAAGGAGAGTCCCCTTCCATGATGTGGCGGGGTAGTTCTCCTTCAGGAGTTGTTTCTCTCTCCAATGAAAGGGTGGGCAGATCTATTTCAGGGGTTTCTTCTCTTCTTTGTCTCTTCTTTGGAGGAGAAACAGGCTTTGATGTAGCAGCTTTCTTTTCTTTTGTGAAAAACTGGTCTATTGTTAATTGTTTCTTCCTCCTCTGCAGTATTCTTCGAAAATGATACATGACACTATCATTAAACATATGCACTGCCCGGTTTGCTACTGCAATTTCTGGGTGGTATTTTTCAGCAAAAGCCTGCACATCTGCCCACTTGGAACAAATTTCATTGATGAGAGAACTTGGAACATCCTCCCTTACCTCATCCTCTTCTGAAGATTCCTGCTCCACAATCAGATCCTGCTGCTGTTGTTGTTGCAGGTGCAACAATTCCTCCACAGTCAACTCGGTAGAATGGCTTTCTACAAGCTCATCAATATCATCCTTGTCGACCTCAAGCCCCAAACTCCTGCCCATGACAACAATTTCCTCAACGACATCAGTGTCATCAGAAATTACAGGGGTAGCAGTGCTTGGACCCGCCTCTGGTTGGAAACCTTCAAACTCCCTCTCTGTGACACATGATGGCCACAGCTTACGCCAGGCAGAGTTCAATGTCCTATAGGTCACACCTCGCCAAGCTTGGTCAATCATGTTAACAGAGTTGAGGATGCTGAAGTGTTCCTTCCAGAATTCCTTTAGGGTCAACTTCGTGTCACTGGTCACTTCAAAACACTTTCTGAAAAGGGCCTTGGTATAGAGTTTTTTGAAGTTTGAAATGACCTGTTGGTCCATGGGCTGGAGTATGGGAGTAGTATTGGGGGGCAAGAATTTGATTTTGATAAAGCTGTATTCTTCTTTCAAGTCATCCTCGAGACCTGGAGGATGTGCAGGAGCATTGTCCATAACCAGAAGACATTTCATTGGCAAGCTCTTTTCAATGAGGTAAGCCTTAACCTGGGGGGCAAACACTTCGTTTATCCACTCAGTAAAGAATTGTCTTGTGACCCAAGATTTAGTGTTCGAGCGCCACATAACTGGTAGTGCACTTTTACAAATATTATTTCGTTTGAACACCCGGGGGTTGTCCGAGTGGTACACTAACAAGGGTTTGATCTTGCAATCGCCACTTGCATTTGCACACAGCAACAATGTTAGCCTATCTTTCATTGGCTTGTGACCTGGCATCTTCGTCTCGTCCTTGGTAATGTACGTATTGGCTGGCATTTTCTTCCAAAATAACCCAGTCTCATCACAATTAAAGACTTGTTGTGCGATCAAATTTTGTTCATTTATGTACCGATCGAATTCCCCCACGTATTTATCGGCTGCAATTTGATCCGAACTAGCTGCCTCCCCATGCCTAGTAACACGATGAATACCTGTTCTATTACGAAACTTTTCAAACCAACCCCTGCTCGCTTTAAATGTAAATGAATCACTTTCACTGGTACTCGGACTTTTCTTCACTAATTCTTCATAGATATGCAACGCTTTTTCACAAATGAACGCTTCACTAACACTTTCCCCGGCCAACTGTTTTTCTTTAATAAATATTAAAAGCAACTTTTCCATCTCCTCAATCACTTGTGGCCTTTGCTTAGTTACCGCCGTAACTCCCGTTGCAACATTCGCCTTCTTAATCATTTCTTTATGCTTTAAAAACGTAGAAATGGTCGACTTCGCCATTCCGTATTCTACCGCTAAATCGGACACTCGTACACCATTCTCATATTTCGCTATAATTTCCTTCTTCAACTCGATCGTTGTTCGCACTGTTTTCCTCTTCTCCTTCCCCTTAACACTCATTACTTTCTTGGGACTCATTATGAAAGCTAAAAAAGCAATTAAAAGCACTGAAAATCACTAAATCACAACGAATGCTGATCGCGCGTTGTCTGAGTGACGCTCTCGAGAGAACTGATGCTTCCCGAACAAGCGAGAGTGGCCGAGATGGCGCGATCATCACAAAGCCCATGCGGTCGTCACGTGTTCGGCTGGTCGAGTACCGAATTTTTGGTCGAGCACCGCAGCAAAAATTTCTCGAAAATTTTGGTCGAACTCCGAATTGTTCGAGTATAGAGTCGTTCGACTACCGAGGTATCACTGTATCATCACTCACGGCATTATTATACCTTACCTCTTTTGTCAATTGTTCTACCAAGTGGATTTATGTTCTTTTTAAGATACCCTTATAGCTGTTTTTGGCACTCATCTCTGATTAAAGTAACTTGTATTTCCCTTATGTTTATGTTTTTTCCTTTATTTTGCAAGTTTGGTGACATTTCTCTTGTATATATTCACTGGCCGGCACAGGTTCAAGCCCAGAAAAGGGATTTTGACGTAGGAAAAATCTATTTCTGGGCGAGGGACCTGTGCCGCCCAGTGAACCCTCCCAGCTCCTCTCCCTTGGAGTCCCCAAACTTTGGGTGCTAAGGAGTTGGGTTCTGAGCGGATGCAGAGTTCGTGGTGCCGAGTGAGGTTGAACGGCTCTCCTCTATTGGGGTCTTTGTCGTGGATGAATCTAAATAGTGCGGGACCTCTGGATTATACGCCCAATTTCATACCGACACCAATAGGTGAGCGAGCTAGTTAACCTAGCACTCCTTTACATTTTTTCTCTGGTATATTTAGCAGTAAATTACCTAAGAATAAGTGCTAATAGGAGCTTATTCACTGGGCGGCACAGGTCCCTCGCCCAGAAATAGATTTTTCTTACGTCAAAATCCCTTTACTACTTAGTTTTTTATACAGTTTATGAAAAGACAATATTGATTCGATAGTTTCAAAGCCAATGAAATAGGGGTAACGAAGGATGATCTTGGGTAATTTTTTTTCATTTAAATAAGAAAGAAACCCTATCCCAAACGTATTAGGTTAAAAGTCATAGTAGCATTTATTCTGTACAGTAATAAGTTTTCTCTATATTTTCTGGTAACATCCTTTTATATATTGTTTAACTGTGATACCAATTGGGCAATATGCATTTCTCCAAGATTTTTAAGGTCTTCACTATTGCCAAAGATGCAATGTGCTTATTTGACATTCCTGAACGACTAAAAAATGTGTGCAAAGAATACGATTGATTCCAAGGCAACGTTTTTGTACTGAACATGCAAAATACTGTATGAAGGAAATTGTTGGTTCCACAAATATAATCCTCCCAATTCACTAAAAATTTATTTCTCTAGTATATAAAATTGTTTCCTTCCTTTGTAATAGCTTCAGATTATCTATGTTGTTAGGATGCTTTGATATCATACGTAAAAGTGTGTCCTCACCCGCAATGAAGAATTACCTGGTAATACTTTTATCTGCTAATGGTAATTCTCAACTAACATTGCAGAATCCAAGGTACTCTACCGTAATATGAGTAAAGTAGTAGGTTTATGTTTTAAAGATAATAAAAACTAATTTAAATTGTGTATTTTTTAATTCACAGGTTGCCATAAGTTGCCCACCTCGGCCTAAAGCAGTAAATCTTGCTTTCCTAGGTCTGCAGACCTTTGAAGATGTTCTTCATACATTCAGAGAAGCAAAAGCTAAACTTGGTGAAATTCTTAGCTCGTGTGAATTTATTGATAGAAGTTCCATGGAATGTGTAGAACTTAATTTGAAACTGAGAGCTCCAATTGATCCTCATCCATTTTATATGTTAATTGAAACATCAGGTAAATGTATAGTTTTTAATGTTAGTTGTACAGATCATTTATTTCTTGTGCATTTGTTCCCAAGCATATACAAAACTTTCATCCTTTAAAATGGGAAATGTCTTCAGTGGAGCTGGAATGGCTGTTAAAATCATTAATGAGGTAGTTAATAACAGGTGGTGAGCACAGGCGAGTAGCCCCAGCCTCTCTCCTGGCAAATATTCATCACTTTTGTCTTTGGCTATAATGATTACAGATATACTGTTGTGTCCTACCTAAGGCTCTCTAATAATTTTCTCATACATTTTAAATTGAAGCCAATGAAATGAATTCGGATGTAAATGTGAGGATGTAGATTAAGTTGCTTTATAGCCAGAAGTGGGAGAAAACCACACTTTATTTTCAGAGACATTATTGTTCGAAATTATCCCTATATACAGAGGGTAGATTGTAGCCTTCAGTTAAAGGGTGGTCATATTCTTTTGAAAAGGAAAGCTGTCTTCTTTGCATCACTATTGGTAATGCCCAATGCCCAAAACAATGGCAGGAATACTGAATAGCCTTTGCTGTCCTCAGAAATCACTGAAGCTTTTGACTAGACATCCCTGGCTTGTTCCCAGGGAGTATGTTTCAGGAGTAGGCAGAACTTGCATCTACATCAGGGAGATTTTTTTCAGGATTGGTGGGTTGTGGGGTGATCACCATATTCTAGCATGTACAGGAAGCTTATCCTATACAGACAGCCATAGATGAGTTACCTAAGGAAGGTTTAGTTTTTTGGGTCTGGCAGGTTGGCCCCCTATGTCATTATTGAGGGAACTGGTAGCTAAGGCTACTCCACCACTAGTCTTTTCAATACCAGAAATTCCAGTGGTGATCTTAGTGAACCCTCGGTGATTCCTGTGGTGATTCCTGCAGTACGTCTGGAGCCAAAGAAAGCTTTCACTCCACTGAAAGTTCCCGTTCTGAAGCCGGTGAAGGGCATAAGAAAGGTATGCTGCCAGTAAAAACTCTGATGCCCACCAACACAATGTTTTGCCACTGTGCCTGTAACACCGGGTCTTTTGGCTACCATTATCCGCATACTAGTAACCCGAGCCCCTGTGTCTTTGTTATCGATACCAGTGCATAGATTGTGCCTACTGCTTTCCCTGTGAAAGTAACTTCCAGTGTTGTAGTTCATGTCATAACAGCCTACGGGGTTTCTCTTCTTGGAGGAGCATGATATATGATGGTTGCTCAGATTTCTCTGCTTGCAGAGACTAAGGGGAAGTTAGTAATAAGATACAATTTGGTTCTTTCTCCTCTTACAACTCTTCCTACTTTTTCAACTCCTCGTCCACTTTGATTCTGACCCTTCTTCTAACAAGAGGTGGTGGTTCCCGACTCCATGCCATAACCCCTGGGGCCGGGTCATGAGTGGCTGGCCTAACAACACTTGTAGCAAAGCTGACCAGAAATGCATGGCCCTGCACTGAGCCTTGCACTCTTTCCATATGCTAGGCTGGTCCACGGCTATGAGGCTCATGAGGCTTTCTTTACTACCTTGGTAACCAGGCTAGCAGTAAATGCATGGCCTCCTGTGGGGCCATGCATTCTTTCCATTAACCAGGTGTTGGAGGAGCTTTGGCGCTCTCTTCCACCTCTACAACCCGGACAGGGGAGTGCTGCTCTCTTCTCTTTCAGTTATTCTTTGGTTTACTGAATGGAGAAGATGGTACATTTCAAAGATGTCGTTGCACAGCCATAGGTTATTGAATGAGGTGACACGGCCAGAGGCTCATGAGCACGAGGCCACAGTATACTTTCAACCAAGATCAACTGAGGCAAGGATACTTTGTACCTCTTCTGCCTCTGATCTGTCATCACCCCCCGATTACATTGACAGAATGCTTATATTCAGAGGCGTGAGTAGATCTCTTGAGTAGCCTGTCAAGCCTTCATCCCTGTGAGGGGTGAAGGCACTCAAGATTCTCTTGATCTTAAGGTAGAGGCCCTGTGCCCAGTACAGACAGAACCAAACAGACAGAACTAAAGAAACCAGTTGTATGGTTCCTTTGTGGAGGTCTTTGCGTGTAACAAACTGGGTGTGGCAATTGTGGCACCAGCTTCAAGTAGAACCTTTGTCATTGATTGGCTCTTGGTGCCCCAGAAGGATTGAGGTTTTCTCTAGAGCTACCATGGTTGGATCTTTTTAGTTGGTCCTGAATCGAGTTGATAATCAGATCTGTGGATCTGAGAACTCTCTCATTTCCAGTGGGTCCAGTAAGTTCCTTCCCCCCTGCACTTTCAAGGCAAAGAATGTTCTATGTGCAAAAGTCTTCTGCATCAGCACCTCGACAGGTTAACT
The DNA here is from genome assembly GCF_036898095.1 of Palaemon carinicauda. Lineage (NCBI taxonomy): Eukaryota > Metazoa > Arthropoda > Malacostraca > Decapoda > Palaemonidae > Palaemon > Palaemon carinicauda. The sequence continues at coordinate 83,695,907 of NC_090730.1, read as the reverse complement.
CTCAGTATGCACAATGGTTAGAAGTCTTCCCTTGGAAAGACTCAGATCAGATGGCACATCCTTTTCGGCTTCTGAGTTTGGGGCATTGTAAACTTTTGCAATCTCCACCCTTCAGTCAGTCTTTAATGGTTTGATCAATGGTCAAGCTCTGCAATGTACTTTGTGAAGACAACGAGGTTATCCTCCTGACAATTTGTATAACCAAAGTAGACTCATACTATCTGAAGGAAGCCAATTGTATTTTTATCACACCAGGCAGCAAATCATTGGGCCATCTTGGTTTTGAAAAGAAGGGGCGGTCTGGGTATTGATATTGCAAAGGAGGGGCTCTCTGGTGTCCTGAGATTGAAAAAAAAAATTGCTTTAAAGGTAGCACTGATGCTTTGAAACGCTCCAGGTCGGGGTCCACATCACTCTTACCGAGGAGTCTTGCAGGGAATGGTGGAGAAGTGGAGAACTTCTTTGCGTGACACTCTGATTCAACACGCAGCCTCCTTCAAGGGCTCTGGCTCTTTGAGGGGGTTTGGTGACAAATCTGGTGTAGCTATGCCTGTGGGATCGATGTGAAAGAAGGTAGTATCGATCCTCTTCAGACTGCATTCAGGACCACCTGCAACTTCTTCCACTCAAAATTATCTTATGCAAATACGATACTTTCAAGGCCCCAAACCTGACCAGCTCTTAGAATGGAGGTAGAGGAGGATACATATTTCGAGTGTCCCTCTCCTACTGCTGCTATTAAGGGAGGGTGTCTGTTTTGTCTTTGGGCAACCTGGTAGAGACACCAATCTGAGTTGTAGTTAATAAGCGTCCTTCAGGATGGGTACTTAGTAAATTTTCTGGACTGCTGGTCCTCTCTTAACTTGCAAACCAATAGTGTTCATAACTATACTCTAACATCACCAAAAACCACTGCATTGTTGCAGGGGTGAAAAAGTTATTGGAAAAAATTACACCCAGAAATGTTCATGATGGATCTGCAGGCTTCTGCAGTCGACTATTCTTGGTGGGGAAGTCAACTGGTCGTTGGAGATCAGTCATCAACCTCTCTTCAGTTTGCACAGCAATCAAGTTAAGGATGAAATGGTATGATCTATACTGAGTTCCATAAGAGAAAGAGAATTTCATGTTTTGGTGGATCTGAAGGATACATATTTCCAAGTACAGAACAGTCGTCCCTCATTATTCACGGTAGTTAGGTTACAGACACAGCTGCGAAAATGGATTTTTGTGAATACAGTAAATGCTGCTCTAGGGTGGGCTAACTCCTAACCTAAAAAGTCACTGCCCCCTTGCCACAAGCAGGTGCCCGAGCTGATGATTAACACAGTAAATGCTGCCTAATGTTGTTTTAATTTGGTTTCGATAACAGTTTATAATCCTATGTAGTGTACCATTTGCACACATGTACACTACGTACTGAACACAGTAAGGTTACAATACAGTATTGTGCTACAGTAAAGCTTTACCAAGTCGTCATCATCCCCTTACTGTTCTGTATAACAAAAGTTGTTCCTATCTCGTAATACTGTTCTGTATAACAAAAGTTGTTCCTATCTCGTAATACTGTTCTGTAATCTAATACTCACTGATAATGTAGTGTATATTCTTGTAAAATATGTACAGTATTATCACTACAGTACGGATTAACTATACTTACTGTAAGTGCTCAGTGTTTTCATTCAGACAACTCTTAGCCTACACGTTTTCTTGAAGTATGACGCAACTATGTGCTGTATAGTCTCTTGCGCAGTGAGCTATTATCTACAGTAATTATATTAATTGTATTAATGTTAGTGGAGCCTTATCAAATTAATTTCCAATGAACAGCAGAGTTAGCGGAAATGTGTTGACAACTATGTTTTTTATCGTCCTCATGGATTTTGTAATGCGTAGAATAATCGTAGATGGTGGAGAGGGATTGGACTGGATTGGTGATAGGAATTTAGCAAACCTAGAGTATGCTGATGATGCTGTCCTTGTTAACAGAACACCACAGGATTTGGAATGCTTGCTAACCAGAATGCATGAAATATCACACGAATTTAGCAAACCTAGAGTATGCAGATGATGCTGTCCTTGTTAGCAGAACACCACAGGATTTGGAATGCTTGCTAACCAGAATGCATGAAATATCACACGAATTTAGCAAACCTAGAGTATGCAGATGATGCTGTCCTTGTTAGCAGAACACCACAGGATTTGGAATGCTTGCTAACCAGAATGCATGAAATATCACACAAGGTTGGCTGATGATAAATAAAAGACAGGTGATGAGAACAGAGTATGCAGTGGAAGATGAAATATCATTGGAAGGAGAAAGGAATAATGAGGTAGAATAATTCAAGTATTTAGGAACTATGATCTCTAATACAGGGTCTTTAGAATTAGAGTTTAGTGAAAGATTGAAAAAAACCAATCAAGCAATGACTACGTTAAGTAAAATATGGAAATCAAATGGCCTAATATTACATATAAAAAGCAGATTATATATCAGTTTAGTAAGATCAGTGTTACTCTATGGACATGAGTCATGGTATGACAATGAAACAATCTCCAATAAATTTAGTAGATTTGAGAAAAAAGCCCTCAGAAGGATATTGGGAGATAAATGGCAGGACAGGACTAGAAATGAAACTGCAAAAGAGATTACTCAAGTGCCATATATGGATATCATGGTGAAGGGTAGATGGAGATGGTTTGGGCATGCTCTTCGCACTCCCAAAAAGAGATTAGTTCACCAAACATTTAGCTGGGCTTCACAGGGCACTAGAAGAGTTGGGAGACCCAGGCCTACATGGTTGAGGACTGTGAAGCGCAGAGTAGATGATGAATGGAGAAGTATTGAAGTAAAAGCTCAAGATAGAGACGACTGGCAAAATCTAACCGAGGCCCTGTGCGTCAATAAGCGTAGGAGGAGATGATGATGAATTATATTTATTTCATCTTCTACTTCAATGGGCTTGAAAAATAAAAGATGATAAAAGTATCGTCAGTAACATTACAGTATAATCATTGTATAAACGCATACAGCCACAGCAACCGAACCAAATAAAAAATAAAGAGCTGTTGCGTTTTAATAATGGTATAATTTTTTTCTACTTACATACAGTAGTACAGTAGTTTGGAAGGATTGATTTAACAACATATAATGTGTTCAGTATAATCATATACTGTAGTCTTGTTTTTAAGTAAGATGAATATAAAAATTAATTTTATCTTCACAGTAAAAATATCCCATTAGGATTGTGTAGGTCTACGTATTTTGCCAAGATGGTGGTAGACGGTATGCTCACATAATTTCATTGACGAATTTGTAGTTATAATCATTCCTGATACTAACAAATTGTTTTATTTATATACTTTCGTAAACAGAAGTGCAGCTTATTTTATAGACTAAAAACATAAATACTTTGGTTATAATTGTTTCTTTAAATAAAAACAAAAAAAAAACCAGTGCATTCAATTACTATTTAACCTGATTCTCTCTCTCTCTCTCTCTCTCTCTCTCTCTCTCTCTCTCTCTCTCTCTCTCTCTCTCTCTCTCTCTCTCTCTCTCTCACTCGAATTATAGCTGAAAATATTAGATTTCATTTCAGAATCATTATTGCATGCTAGAAAACTACAATTATTTAAATATTTAATTGTGCTTTGATTAAACATTTATGTACTTGTGTTTTAAATTTCGGGTTTACAAAGTATTTTGGGTGCTGTGGTCAGATCAGCTGATGCATATATGAATCAATAACAAAGAGTATTGTTTATTTTATTTCTTAACTTATTCAAAACATCTACTATATATAGTTAATATAGTATTACATGTTATAAGTTATCATAATTTTTATATAGTACATTTATCTCTCTCTCTCTCTCTCTCTCTCTCTCTCTCTCTCTCTCTCTCTCTCTCTCTCTGGCTTCGGCTACACCGAGCGCGACTAACGGCCAAGTTAGAGGGAGGAGGATCCCGCGGCAAATTGAACCTAAGGTATCGTGTGTGGGTGGCCACATTAGAGGCGCGAAAAGCCTCCAACCTCTGCAGCTGCCGCCAAGTTATGTTTCATGTTTTAAAAAACGGATTTTGATCAAAGTGAAAAATCTATTTTTGGGTGAGAGGGCAATGTCGTCCTGATGGAAGGGTTCCTATAGGTAGCCTTCTAGGGGACATTTGCTACAGTGATACTCCCAGAGAATTAAACCAAAGGTCTCCAGAATTCTAACTCCTGGTGCGAGTATCCAATAAAGGATATTGTATAATATCAGGGGACGTATTCAAGATATGACACATGGCAATCTTCACCCCGAATAGATTTAACGCCTCGATGTAAGGGGGAAGAGTGGCAAAAGAAAGGGGTGCCGTTCTAGGTACCCGCTGGACCTCCTTCCCTACTACTACCGTGACCCCATTCCCATTCATGCGTTAAGCGGAAATGGCCATAGATAAAGTAATTTTGGGAGGGGTCAACAAAAGGGTTGGTCCATCAAGACGACATGGCCCTCTCACCCAAAAATAGATTTTTCACTTTGATCAAAATCTGTTTTTTGGGCTGAGGCCATGTCGTCCTGATGGAAGAGGTGGTGTGACTTCAAGTTCCATTGGTTTCCTAGCCACTGGAACTGTTGAGGTGGAGTGAGACGAGACTTCTTGCGGTTGATCTTGAAGCCCAGGTGTTCCAAAAACTGAATCACTCTGTTGGCTGTTTGCAGACAAGTAGTCTTGGATGCTGCCCATACCAACCAATCGTCTAGATATGCTACCATTTGAACTCCTTCGGTGCATAGCTGTTGGACGATTGTGTCTGCTAGCTTCGTGAATATCCTTGGAGCTGTGTTCAGTCCGAAGGGTATTGCTCCAAGACAAACTTCTTCTGTAGTTTGAATCCTAGGTAGGAGGAGAAAAGACGGCTCATCGGGAGATGCCAGTAAGCATTTGCTAGGTCTATTGAGACCGTGTACGCCCCTTTTGGCAGAAGGGTCCTTATGTGTTGCAAGGTAAGCATCCGGAACTTCTTGTTCTCGATGAACTTGTTGAGTGGAGACAAGTCTAGAATGACTCTGAGTTTGCCTGAGTCTTTCTTGGGAACACAAAACAGCCTTACCTGGAACTTGATGGACTTTGCTTTCTTTATCACCTTCTTGTTCAAGAGTTCTGAGGAATATTCTTCCAACAAGGGGGTGGAGTGTTGGAAGAATTCTGGAAAGCAGGGTGGGGTTCTGCTCCATTTCCACCAACGTCCATTCGTGATTAGGCTGTGGGCGCAGGGACCGAAGGTCCAGTGATCCCGAAAGTGATGTATTCTGCCTCCTACCTGGAACCCCTCATTGCTTGGCGGATCCTGCGGATTTATTTCTGCGACCCCGTCCTCCTCGGCCCTGAGAGAAGTTACCTGGAGAACTTCTCTTAGGACCTTTTCCTTTCTGACTGGGGCGAAAGGAAGTTGACTGCCTCTCAAAGGTAGGGTTAAATACTGGTGACTGAGCTACCAGTTGTTGAGGGACCATCTGGAAGGGGATCTGAGGCATCATGGTCATAGTCATAGCTGGGAGTTGTGTAGGTCTTCGTGGTCTCTTTGCCCTTTTGTTCTTGGGCTGGGTCCCTCCTTTCGAGGAAGATTTCCTTTTTGAGGACATGCCCCACTTTAAGAGAAGGTTCCTAATCTCCGTGGTTGCTCTCGCAATGACCTCTTAAACCAGTTCCTGTGGTAAAAGGTCTTTACCCCAGATACTTGAGGTAATCAGCTTACTTGGTTCATGTCTGATGGTTGCTGAAGCCAAGACAAACTCTCTACAATCTCTCCTTGCTCTGAGGAAAGCGTATAGGTCTTTCACAAGGGTACCCATGTGAGATTTAGCCAGGAAGAGGAACATTTCTGGGGCATTCTGTTGACCTGCACTCATTTCCAGACAGTTCTGATGAGAGAGGGAAGCTGCAAGTCTCTCCTTCGACTCCTGTTCCTTCCTCAGAAGATGGTCTGGCAACTTCAGAAGGTTCTCATTGAACTGTTGTCCTGCTATCTCTGGGTCTAACTTAGAGACAGAGAAGGTTAGGTGGACATCCTTCCACTTCTCCTCGCAGGTAGATAGTGCTAGAGAGAATGGCTTGCATTTCTCTAGGGTCGGACATGGTTTTCCCTCATCGACTGCCTTGACAGAAAAGTCTAGTGCTTTCTCTGCAGAGGGGAAAGAGATGGAGGAAGGAGCAAGAAAGGTGGGGTGTTTCTTGCTCAGTGCTGAGACTTTGGAGTTGGTACATCCGGTTCCCTTCAAGGCCTTCAGGATGATGGCTTGCGCCTTCTTGTGTTCAAACACGATGACCTCTTTGGGGAGCGTTTCTTCTCAGGTCACATTCTCGTCCCACAGTCTCACATAGCAATCTGGATAGGCCGAAAAGTTAGGCCAGAACTCAAGGTCTTCAATTTGCTTGGCTCCCAACTTCTCAGAAACGAACAGTTTCCCATTCATCATTGGCATATGCTCTGCATACCTCCAGGGATTGGTTTTGGAGCAATGAGGGAGATCAGACACTCTAAGAGGCTTCTTAGAGGTGCCCTTGGTGGTTCCGAAGCAGTCCATCTTCTCCTGCAACAACCTTTGCTGCTGCTTAATCCATTCTCGCATCGTCTCCTGTTCCCGTTGGAACGACTCCATCATTCGTTGAAGAGATGTCAGAATCTCTTCGCTTGCGTTAACCTGGTTATCAAGTTGTGGAGTTGGGGCCGAAGACGTTGAAGGCAGAGGTTGGTATGCCGTCACAGCAAACTGAGGGTCGTCTGTTGCCGTTGACAACAATCCTTCTTCCTCCACTCGGGGAGGGTCCACGTTTTCTTCAGGGCCACCTTGCAGTGGGTCCTCTTCGGTGTCAGTGGACACTTTTGACATCTTCTCTTGGTGGATGTCCATTCCTTCTAGTGCCTTGCTAATATCCGAGTCAATCTTCAGTTGTATGAAGGGGGACCGGAGCTGTTGCTGGGACACCACCGCACTCGGCAGAGCCTTGGGGAAGAGTAGGCACCAAATGGAGTTCTTGGGCAAGTATGGTCCTGGAGAGTTCTTTTGGAAACCTCTTACCCATTTGCGAAGGGTGTCCCTCGCTGTATCCTTAGTCTCTAGGGTAACTAGGAGGCTTCACCAAAGCCGTTGGCCAGCAGGGTTGAGCAGGTGGGGCAACCCTTCAGGTCCCAATACTTTAGGACTCCTATGACGACGCCGCAGGGGGCATGAGTCCTGCACATCGTGTGACCACAGAAGTCTTTACCTTTGTGGTTGCAGAACATCGATCTGCACTTCTCCATAGGGTCATCCTGTAAAGGAGAAATACTAATGAGTATTTTTGTTTTTTTATATCAGTGATATAAAAGCATACAGTTTTTAATAACAATAGTAATCACTATTGTTTATGGTAGCTTAGGATAGTAATTTGAAAGGAAATAGAAAAGACACATATCTGTATTTCCTCTCCCAGGCCATTGCTGAGACCTCTGTGAGTATTAATATTCAGTTTCCCTGATAGGGAGGATACAAGGTAGAGAAACTTTAGGAACTAGGGTTAGAGTTAGTAAATAGCTTATACTAACATTATCCACCTGTAGTATTATAATAATACCATTCGGGTATTTTAAGTCCCTGATGATAAAGGAGAACGGAGAACCATCTGGGTGTTGAGGGAGTACTCAGCCTCAACAGAATATCATGGTCTCAACAATCGTCTGTGATAGTAAACATAGAGTATGTTAGAAAACATATGTACTACTGTATAGTTGTACACAGTAGTTTGCCGGCAGACACTACCGGTGTTAGGTTAGTACTTGATGGTGTTAACTGATAGAGAGAGAGAAAGATTAAGGAAGGAGAGTTTCCTTCTATTATGAATGAACATAACAGCTGGAAGTGTAGGAGGACTATAAGACCGCCTACTGACTCCTTACCAGAATGAAAGTTCCAATGGAAGGAGAAAGAATCTATCAGATTCTGGCTCCCACCCATCCACATAAGGCTTGTCTCCGACAATGAAGTCGGCGGCAATGAATGTGGATGGCAGCTCAAGAGAGAGCTGAGGACTTTCCAAAGTATGTTAGGTTTTCCACCGAAAGCCGCCAGAAGCCGTCTCAATCTTCCCCCAGTTTTATTACCTTCCTGTGAAGGAAGGGAGTTAGGGGGAAGGTGGTCGACGCGGCTGAACTAACTGCCGCCGGTAGAGTACCAGCCGAGAATGCATTCATCCTAGCAAACCGGGATGAATATCATGATACCGGTGAAAGAATCTTGTGACAGCATGACGTCACTAAAGGACAGGGGGAAGGGGTTGAGGGTCTTATAGTTCATTGATATCAGAGGTGGCGGCAAGTATTCCGCCTTCCTCAAACAATGATCTGGGGAAGCATAGCTTCCTGTGCTGATGACATTATCGATGGCAAGACAAGGGCACCCTGAGTATGTCACTCTCTGAATCAAAGCCGGGAGCTGTAAGAATATCGTTCTACTCGACGGCGATAAAGAGAGACAGTGGCTGCCGCCTATAACATCGGCGACACTTGGGGAGGGAGGAAGGGTTTAGCCTCTTCTCTCTGAGAGAGTATAATTATCGTAACTTGTCTATAGATTCTAGAGAATGTAACATCTTACACAAATTGAGAAGGAACGATAAGGGTGAGGCTAAACAGTGGGAATTACTTTACTAACGAATATGATAAGTAAAGTCACATAATAGAAAAATGAATAATTTTCATGTATGCAATATCATATAATTTGCCTAACTAGCTAATATTATAGCTTTAAAACCGGGAAATGTTGCCCTACTAGCTAAATAATATGTGAATGTAACGGGCAACAGCAGTCGTAAATGGCTGCCTCCGGTCTCGGCAACGCTCACCCAAACACGCTTTAATTATTGGAATTCAACTGTGAAAAGGAAGACTAAAATTATACACAGGAAAGAATTAATACTCAACTTTCCAGATGACGAAGATGCTGAAGATTGCATGTTGAAATTCCAAAAAACTGGTAAAAATCACCGGGCTAAAGGGGAGCACAACACTCTAAGCAGGCTACTAGAATAGGAATGGTGTCACAGAAGTAGTAGGGAAGGAGATCTACCGGGTACCTAGAACAGCACCCCTTTCTTTTGCCACTCTTCCCTCTTACATCGAAGTTTTAAGTCTATTCGGGGTGAAGATTTCCATGTGTCGTATCTAGAATACGTCCCCTGGTATTATGTGATATCCTTTTTTGGGCTCAAGCCATGGCGTCCTGATGGAAGGTTCCTGTTTGGTAGCTTCCTTGGGTATAAGACTACTAAGATATTCCCAGAGAATTTAACCACAGGTTATCACAGAATTCTAACTTCTGGAGCGAGTATCTCAAAGGTTTCCCTTTAAGACATCGTAATACAACAGGGGACGCGCATGTCTGAACGTGCCACATAGCTATCTTCACCCCGAACAGAGTTAATGCTTCGGTGTGTAAGGGCTGAGAATAGCTGGGAGCCGTTCCACAGCTAATCTCACTCGTGGCTACTACTGATACTCGAGACGTAAACAAACGGACGCCATTGCTCTGATGACGTCACGCCCGTCTCCATCCTTTGTTTAGTAGCTGCCCTACTTAGACGGATTTTCCCTTGTGTTATCTTTATCGCTTTGCATCTTCGCTATGTCGTTACCTTCAGCCTCGCCTTCTTCTGGAAAGTTGAGTACAAGGTTCCAGTATTGTTTAATTAAGCTCTGGCCGTAAAGTAAATATTATTTTGCGAAATAATTGATGTTTTGTGGCAGAGCTGTGCCTCTACCGGACCCGCCATTTTATGGCGTCGTTGTTGTTTTGCATGTCTTATTTAGTTAGCCACAACAACGCTTCCGGCATTATATACTAATCGAATACATTAGTTTATTTAGTCTTCATAGCTAGGAACTTTTATATCGTGTTTAGACGCTTTTTATCGGTCATCGATTGACCTCATACCAGTCGGCTACTATAGCCCCCAGGCCAGGAGCCTACATACAAGTGTTCATGCATGATTTATTAGTGATCCTAGACTAAGTTATGAAGATAGTGGCATTATTATTTTACAATACTTTTGACAGTGATGCAAATGTTTTCGCCTTCAGGGACCATATAGGGGATAGGCTAGTCAGTGATTCTTTCTAGCCTAACCTAACCTTAGGACCCCTATATGCTTCCTTCATCCCCTGCCTTGGCATTCCCTCTATTTAGCCTTGATCCCTTTTCTGAGTAAAGGGATTAATTGTCTAATAGAGTATATATCGCCTCTCGGTCCTCCCTAAAGGAATGAACCCCCTTTAGGATTGCGTCTGAGAGTGAGGTTAGGCTAGCCTACCTCTATGGCTAGGATAGTCTATGACTTTCCTGCGATAGCGATATGTCTTCTTCCTTGCCTAGTTCAGGACTTTTAGCCCTGTTCTAGGTCGGGTTAGGAAGGTTTCTCTGTTCCATGCTGAAACTGTACTCTTGCACCGTTTTAGCCGATCAGCCTGATCTTAGGTTAGGGAGTGTCCTCCCTTCCCTTAGTGGCCGCTCTGGTACAGAAACCCTTCCTGGGAAGACCTCTCTCTTCTCCCTCCCCACTTATCTCTTGTATAGCCTAGCCTATGCTTAGGTTAGTTTATACTCATCTGTCCCCTGTCCTACAACTCCTCCTTAGGGTGGATGAGTAGGGCTACCCGAGCTTCCTTGTGCAGTCCACTCTGGTACATATACCTTCATAGTGTCCTATAAGGTTAGTTACTAGTATAGTTCTGCATATGGGAGTCTCCCCCCCCCCTCTTGGGTGTTCCCTAGCCCTCCCTTGGGCTACCTAGCTCCCGGTCCCTAGTGACCCCTGCTCATGGATGTTAGAGCCTGTCTCTATCATGGGTACACCCTCTCAGGGAGGGGGAGGGATGTCTGGAACCCTGACGGTACTTCCTGCATCCCTTTCCCCCCTCCCCCTGTCTCTCTATCTATCCGGGTGCCGGTCTCTTGCCGCCTCTACTGTCGGCAATACCTGCCTCCTTCTTGGTGACTTCCCTACCCTTGCCGCCAGCCCCCCGTGTACCGAGGGACTGCCGGCTGCCGCCGGCTACTACCGGCGGCTCTCCTACTCCTATCTAATCGTCCGCCTGCCGGTCGATCACCGGAGTGCCGGCATATACTGCCGGCAACCCGATACTACCTTTACCATCCTTATCCCAGTCACCAACCTGGCATCCTCCGACTGCCTCCGCATTTAAGAGTAGGGGCTTTACCTGCTCTAAGCTTCCGGCTTTGAGCAAGAAGCATCCTACATACGTTGCACCTGACACTGCGGTTCTTCCTTTCTTGGAAAAGGCCTTAGCTGCATGCCTTAAAGCGGCGGAAGAAGGGAAACCCTGCCCTGCACTGGAGGAGTGCAGACCCTTCTCCATCGTGACCCCCCCTGACGCTCGACACTGGAAAGATGTTCAGCATACTTTCGTCGTGGGTAGGCTCGATCCTGACGTCGCCGGACGTCAGTTTAATGAAGACCTCCCTAAGCTCAACGATCACCTCCTTCGCCGGGAACAAGACACGAAGGAGAGGCTTGCGGCATCTCTTTCTCATCAAGTCCAACTGGAAGTGATGGCCTGTGACACAAGAGTACCAGATCACTACATGGTACTAGCCAAATCCCACTTACTGACAGTAATGAAGGACTTGTACCACTTCATAAAGGCTCGTAGAGCCTGTCGTGAATTCGTGTTTGCCGGTGCCACCGTGAAACACGAACCCCGGAGGCTGATTTCCTCCAACATCTGGGGAAAGCACCTGTTTCCTTCTGACCTTGTCAAGGAAATAACTGACAGAGCCGCCACGGAGAATAGGAACCTTCTCCACAAGTGGGGCATGTCCAGAAAAAGGAAACCCTCTCAGGACGATGGACCTCAGCCTAAGAGGAAACCGCAAAAGCCAAAACCCCAGCAACGTCAGCAACGACGTCAGTTTCCGGGACCCGCTACCTCCCAAGTGGTTGCCCAACCACAACAGACCTTTCAATTGGTCCCCCAACCGGTGTTGTCACAGTCACCGGTCTTCACCCCTGCCTTTGAGCAACCATCCACTACCTTTCATGCCAAAGGTAGAGGCTCGTCCAGGGGTGCAAGCAGAGACGCATCTCGTCGTTCCTCCAGAGGTAGAGGAGGAAAGGGAGCTAGCGGCCAAGGCAACAAGTCCTCGGGACACCAGAAGCAATGAAGTGATTCCGGTGGGAGGAAGACTCCGCCAATTCCAGGATCGTTGGACCTTCGATCCCTGGGCACACAGCATCATCAAGAACGGTCTAGGCTGGAGTTGGACGCAACCACCCCCAATCTTCCAGCGGTTCTTCCAACAATCGACCCCCATTCTGGAAGAATATGTTCTAGACCTCTTGAACAAGAAGGTGATAAGGAAGGTAAAGTCCACCAGGTTCCAAGGGAGACTGTTTTGCGTTCCCAAGAAGGACTCAGACAAACTCAGAGTCATTCTGGACTTATCCCCCCTCAACAAGTTCATAGAGAACAACAAATTCAAGATGCTGACGCTTCAACAAATAAGGACCCTTCTGCCTCAAGGTTCCTACACGGTCTCTATAGACCTGGCGGATGCCTATTGGCACATTCCAATGAACCATCACGCTTCCTCCTACCTAGGATTTCGACTCCAAAGGAAAAGCTACGCCTTCCGGGCCATGCCATTCGGCCTCAATGTGGCCCCTCGGATCTTCACAAAACTGGCGGATGCCATAGTACAACAGCTCCGCCTAAGAAACGTCCAGGTGATGGCCTACCTCGACGACTGGCTAGTCTGGGCTCCATCGCCCGAAGAGTGTGCAAAGTCTTGCAACGAAGTTACCCAGTACCTAGAACACCTGGGATTCAAGATCAACGAGAAGAAATCTCGCCTCTCTCCAGCTCAGAAGTTTCAGTGGTTGGGAATCCACTGGAATCTTCAGTCACACCGCCTTTCCATCCCCCAGAAGAAAAGGAAGGAAATAGCAGGGTCTGTCAAGCGACTACTGAAATCCAAACGCATTTCAAGACGACAGCAGGAACGAGTTCTAGGCTCTCTACAATTCGCCTCAGTGACAAACCCAGTGCTTCGCGCACAGCTAAAGGATGCCGCGGGAGTCTGGAGACGCTCGGCATCCATCGCTCGAAGAGACCTCAAGAGACGGCTTCCAAACAGACTTCGACGCCTCCTAAAGCCGTGGTCGGAAGCAAAGGCCCTGAAAAGGTCCATTCCTCTCCAACACCCTCCTCCATCACTCAACATCCACACGGATGCCTCACTGGAAGGCTGGGGAGGTCACTCCCACCTGAAACAGGCTCAAGGGACCTGGTCTCCACTATTCAAGACGTTCCACATAAACATCTTGGAGGCCATGGCGGTCCTTCTAACTCTGAAGAAGTTATCCCCGCCGCCCTCGATCCACATCCGTCTAACCCTAGACAACTCGGTGGTAGTTCGTTGTCTCAATCGCCAAGGCTCAAGATCGCCCCAGATAAATCAGGTGCTTCTCCCAATCTTCCGTCTGGCGGAGAAGAAGAAGTGGCACCTGTCTGCAGTTCACCTACAAGGATTCCGCAATGTGACAGCGGATGCTCTATCTCGGACAAACCCGATAGAGTCGGAATGGTCTCTAGACGCAAGATCATTCTCCTTCATCTCTCATCAAGTCCCAGAACTTCAGATAGATCTCTTTGCAACGAGCGACAACAATCAACTTCCTCTGTACGTAGCCCCGTACGAGGACCCCAAAGCAGAAGCGGTGGACGCCATGTCACTGGACTGGAACAGATGGTCCAAGATATACCTGTTCCCTCCCACCAACCTTCTGTTGAAAGTCCTCTCCAAACTGAGAACCTTCAAAGGGACAGCGGCCCTAGTGGCTCCCAAGTGGCCCCGGAGCAACTGGTACCCCCTGGTCCTGGAGCTGCAGCCCAAGCTGATCCCTCTCCCGGGCCCAGTTCTCTCTCAACAAGTACAGAAGTCGACTGTCTTCGCTTCATCATCGAAAATCAAGGACCTTCATCTCATGATTTTCTCTCCCTTGCCGCAAAGAAGAGGTTTGGGATCTCGAAGAAAAGTCTAGACTTCCTAGAGGAATACAAGACCGAATCCACGAGACGGCAATATGAATCATCCTGGAGGAAATGGGTCTCCTTTGTCAAGGCAAAAAATCCTAAAGAAATCACCATTGATTTCTGTATGTCCTTCTTCATTCACCTTCATGGACAAGGATTAGCAGCCAATACGATTTCAACCTGCAAATCGGCCTTGACTAGACCAATTCTATATGCTTTCCAAATTGATCTGTCCAACGACATCTTTAACAAATTACCGAAAGCATGTGCTCGCCTACGCCCAGCACCCCCTCCGAAACCGATCTCCTGGTCACTAGACAAGGTACTCCATTTCGCCTCCAACTTGGACAACGATTCATGCCCCCTCAAGGATCTGACTCAGAAAGTTATATTTTTATTTGCTCTCGCCTCGGGAGCTCGAGTCAGCGAAATAGTGGCATTATCAAGAGAAGAGGGACACATCCTGTTTGCCGATTCAGGAGAAGTGACCCTCTCCCCTGATCCGACGTTTCTCGCTAAAAACGAATTACCCACCAAAAGATGGGGCCCTTGGAGAATATGCCCCCTGAAGGAGGATGTCTCTCTATGTCCAGTAGAGAGTCTCAAGGTCTATCTTCGCAGAACTTCGAACTTTGGTGGAGGCCAACTCTTCAAAGGAGAAACATCGGGCAGCGACCTGTCACTGAAACAATTAAGAGCGAAAATCACCTACTTCATTCGCAGAGCGGATCCGAACAGTACACCCGCTGGTCATGATCCTAGAAAAGTGGCATCTTCTCTGAACTTCTTTCAGAGCATGGACTTTGAAAGCCTTAAAAACTTTACGGGCTGGAAGTCCTCGCGAGTTTTCTTTAAACATTATGCGAAACAAGTGCACGAAGTCAAACATTTTGTGGTAGCCGCAGGTAGTGTTATGAAACCTGCACCTAACTCTGCGTAGAACAGTGAGTTACTTGGGACTCTAACTCTTCGGGTGCCTATGTTGACCCTCGAGCGATTCATAGTGATGTCTAAAAACACTTAGTGCTTTTATAACTGTTCTTATCCCAGGTGAAATGTCATAGTGTCACACAAGTGCCGCATGCCTCGAGCATGATGTGTTGTTTAAAGACTTGCGTTCCTCGAGAACGAGTACCTACTAATCCTGAAATTCCTTTTCAGATTCAAGAGCAAGCCTTTATTTCTATGTACATTATTATTACTGTAAATGAACTTTACTTTTGCTGTAAATTATTTAATTTCTGCATTGTGAAATAAAATTTCTATTTTATTACTTATGCGTCTCTTTCAGCTCCTACCTACTATGAAATACATATTGTCATAGTTTTATTTATTCCTCCTCTCTTATGGTCATGAAGAATTTAAGATGTCTAATCCTAAATTATATTCACCCTGTCTCAGTAAGGTTCCTACACGAATACTTACTTCTGATAACCAAGAGATGAACTCTATACACAGTGCCCAACCACCACTGGTCTAATTCAGAATGTTCCTATACAAATATCAAACATTCCGCTTCATCTCTAAGTTCTTCAAGTTCTTCTGTCAGGATGAATAGCCCTTCAATACCACTTTGACGTCGGCATAGCCCATGGGAACTTCCTACCAATGGGGGGCAGGATACTTCGTTCCTATGGTTCTTTACCTAAGATTACATTGCTGTTTTGTCAATGCCTAGGCACTTAACACTGGGGGAAAATCTACCACGATACATTGATTCTCTGGTACTCTTCCATCAGGACGCCATGGCTTGAGCCCAAAAAACGGATTTTGAGCGAAGCGAAAAATCTATTTTTGGGTGAGATAGCCATGGCGTCCTGATGGACCCTCCCTACTACTTCGTCCAGTTTTGTTCCCACCCTACACAATTGTATCATGGTGATGGGCAGCAACTGGCTTCAGGATGGAGACGGGCGTGACGTCATCAGAGCAATGGCGTCCGTTTGTTTACGTCTCGAGTATCAGTAGTAGCCACGAGTGAGATTAGCTGTGGAACGGCTCCCAGCTATTCTCAGCCCTTACACACCGAAGCATTAACTCTGTTCGGGGTGAAGATAGCTATGTGGCACGTTCAGACATGCGTGTCCCCTGTTGTATTACGATGTCTTAAAGGGAAACCTTTGAGATACTCGCTCCAGAAGTTAGAATTCTGTGATAACCTGTGGTTAAATTCTCTGGGAATATCTTAGTAGTCTTATACCCAAGGAAGCTACCAAACAGGAACCTTCCATCAGGACGCCATGGCTATCTCACCCAAAAATAGATTTTTCGCTTCGCTCAAAATCCGTTTATTGGATACTCGCGCCAGGGGTTAGAATCCTGGAGACCTTTGGTTTAATTCTTTGGGAGTATCACTGTACCAAATACTGTATCCCTTAGAAGGCTACCTATAGGAACCCTTCCATCAGGGCGACATGGCCTGAGCCCAAAAAACCGGGGCGGTTCCTAGCGTCTTCAGTTGTTCGTTTCCAGCCATGACTAATCAACTATTTATAGGGAGGTGTTTCAGAGAGCAAAAATAAATTAAATAAAGGGAAGATATGGCAATCAACTGCAAATGGATGGTAATAAAATAGTTGGTAGGCCTATGCCTTTTCTGGTTTGCAATCTATTTAATCACTATTTAGCCATATATATATATATATATATATATATATATATATATATATATATATATATATATATATATATATATATATATATATATATATATATATACAGTGAGCCCTCGTCTATCGCGGTAGATAGGTTTCAGACCCGACCGCGATAGGTGAAAATCCGCGAAGTAGTGACACCATATTTACGTATTTATTTAACATGTATATTCAGACTTTTAAAACCTTCCCTTGTATGTAGTACTGTTAACAAACTACCCTTTAATGTACAGAACACTTAATGCATGTACTACAGTACCCTAAACTAAAACAGGCACAAATATTAAAGGCGATTTTATATCATGCGTTTCCTAAACACGCCAAAAAGCACGATAAAAAATGGCAACCAATGTTTTGTTTACGTTTATCTCTGATCATAATGAAGAAAAAAACGCATTTACACATCTGTGTATAGGTTAGTTTTTGCATCGATTATATTGATTATTCAGTACAGTATGTTGATTTTTTTATTACCAATGTTTTACTTGATTTTTCTTAGGACTTCCAAATGAAATGTTTTTCTTTATGACGCCGCTTGAAACGACGGCGTCATAAAGTACGCTCAGTAAACAAACGAAGGCATTTAACGCGCATGATGAAAGTGATAAATAATGATTTTACAGTAAAAGCTTTTAGAAAATATGTTATTACAAATATTATTTACCGTATCTATATAAAATCATACATAGGCTACGTAGCAAAGCAGGAAAACAATTTACGAGAGAGAGAGAGAGAGAGAGAGAGAGAGAGAGAGAGAGAGAGAGAGAGAGAGAGATGTTTTACGTACGTAAATGTAAATTTAAAAAAAAAAAATAGCCCCATTTCATATAAAATAGGTTATTACAAATATTTTACTTTATCATATTACAGTAGTCTATAATACTGTAAAGTTCAGTACAGTATGTTGTTGTTATAGTCGTGGCGATGAAATTCTCACGAAAGAAAAACACGGCATTCATTACAACAGCTGAATCATTCTCTCTCTCTCTCTCTCTCTCTCTCTCTCTCTCTCTCTCTCTCTCTCTCTCTCTCTCTCTCTCTCTCTCTCTCCCTCTCTTCGTGTTATACAATACTTACATATATATGAAGAAACTAAAATTAGTTTTCTTAGTGTCAATTAAATACGAAACAAAAAAATTATGCCGAGTTTACATCCATTTCAATCGTTGCTAAAAATACGGCATCCGATTTCATCAGCAAACCACTATTTTTTGGGAAACATCATTTTATTCTAGAAAATTGCTACTCTTTAAATAGTTAATTGCACATTAAGAAAGCGTGTACTTTTGTTTTTAAATTTCGGGTGTGTTTCAAAAATCGAGTATTGTTGACTTCTTTTTGTTTTACTTTTGGCTGTGATTAGATCAGCTGACGTCTAGCTGCCGCTCTTGAGAGTGTACGAATACACTAACAAAGTATCGTTTATACCATTTCTTAACTTATTCAACGTCTACAGTATACAGTTGATATTACATAAGCACCAATGTGTTATAACCTATAAAATTTTTTTGTTTATTACATTTAAAACAACACACACACACACACACACTCTCTCTCTCTCTCTCTCTCTCTCTCTCTCTCTCTCTCTCTCTCTCTCTCTCTCTCTCTCTCTGTGGGCTACTTTTCACTACCTCCCATTCCTTACCTCTCTCTATCTCTCTAACAAATGATATCTTTGTTGCTCCTCAAAGTTTCATTTATATTGAAAATCAATCATGATTCAATTTTCCTTACTTTCTCCAATCTCGCACCATCAGTCACATCGCGGTATTTTCTAAATTTCCGGAAAATCCGCGATATATGTATATACATGCTTTATGAAAAAAATCCGCGATGGTCGAACCGTGAAGTAGCGAGGGCTCACACATATATATATATATATATATATATATATATATATATATATATATATATATATATATATATATATATATATATATATATATATATATATATATATATATATATATATATATATATATATATATCACAAAAATCTAAAAGATGAAGTAGAGAAATTTTAAATGTAAAAAGAATCGTATGTACCTTTAAACAATATACCTTTTGCAAATACTAGTTAATTCTGGAATAAAAGGGACAATGATTTTTCGTTAACTTCATCATATTTGAACCAATTATAATGGCTGGTAAGAGAGAGATTAAGGTTATCTATAGTTTGAAGTTTGTCTAGTGAGCCTGAATCCAGGAAGGATGTTGACAACAAATAATCAAAAGACTTGTGTAATATGCAGATATTCATTAAATCTGTCGTGATACAAATTAACTTATTTTCCATTCCCTGTTTATTAAAATAGGGAATCTAACATTTTGTATAATCTATTGTTTGGTTTAAACCAAAGTTTTTGAATCGGAAGTAGTTTCCTACTCAAACACTGTCATGTTTGCAGGGAAGGTTATCTTTTGACTGCTAGGAATGAGGAGGCAAGAGAGGTGTGGCGGTTCCGGAGTGGCCACACAACATTTTTTTGCTGGCCTGTCGTCCAAGCCATACCTCTACCGCGACGCTCATTGCTTGCGGTGTGGCCGAAGCCTCTCTCTCTCTCTCTCTCTAACAATTGAAATCTTTGTTTCTTCACAAAGTCTCTTTTGAATACTCACTGACAGAGCCATAATAAATAATTTACTGAGCTTTATAATCAAGCACCACAGAGCTAAAAACTATAAAATATCGTGCATCGGCACCATGAATGAAACTCTGGTTTATGTTATGCGATTCAACTCACAGTACAAGTAAATAAGATAGAAAAGTATTTCAAATAAAACTATAGAAATTAGTATGCTAATTGGAAAATGATAGATCAAGTAATAATTGTTTCTTTTAGTAAATATGAAATATCTTTCGGTGCCATGCATTTATAATAAGGGAGTTACTTGCTCCGAAAATTGAGGTTGATGGCGGACTACGCAGGGCGCAGGGTTATCAGCGCTATTTGAATGTAAACAATAGATGATATAATTTGCTGTTTTCAATCCTAAATACGATACTAAAATGGGAATCTTACCTGCATTATTATTGGATACAGTAAAGTGAAAGGCTAGTTTAATCAAAATCCATTTTATTTCTAATGTAGCTGTAAATTTTTACCATAGTAAAATAATGTAAATGGATATAAAGTACACTGTACAGAGAGAGCTAGACCCAGCTGGGTGGAGAGACAGGTAGTAGCTCGCAGCACTCCCAGTGTAAGGGCTCGGCCACACCGAGTGTGACTAGTGGTGCGGTTTGCAGGAAGAGGTTCCTGCGCCTGCGGCAAATTGAAACCTAAGGTATCTTATGTAGGTGGCCAGATAGGAGGCGCGAGAAGCCTCCAACCGCTGCAGTTGCCGCCAGACTATGTTTCATGTTTTAAAAAAAACCACGATTTTTCATCAGTTCCTGAAGGGGTACGCGTCCAGTTGTTCGTTTCCAGCCATAACTAATCAACAATTCACTGGTAGGTGTTTCGGAGAGCAAAAGTAAATTAAGTAAATGGAAGTTATGACAATCAACTGCAAATGGATGGTAATGAAATAGTGGGTAGGCCTACACCTTTTTGTGCTTTGCAACCTATTTTTGGGGCTCAAGCCATGTCGTCCTGATGGAAGGTTCCTTTAGGCAGCTTTCTAAGGGATATTTGGCTACAGTAATATTCCCAGAGAATTGACCAAAGGTCTCCAGAATTCTAACTCCTGGCACAAATATCCTTAAAATTTCTCTTAAGGATATCGCATGATATCAGGGGACGTATATCTTGATACGACACATGGCAATCTTCAGCCCGAATAGCATTTTCGCTTCGAGGGGAAAGAGGTGTGAAACTAAAGGGGAGCCGTTATCAAGGTTACCCTTCCTCCCGTACTATTATAAAGCTCCAAGATGGCACTCATTCCTTCTTTGGTAGCAATTTCGCACGGTGGGTTTCCCTGTTATCCAACATTCTTGATCGTTCTTGAGAGGATTTATTATGCATTCTCCAGCATCTTCTGCCTCTGGAAAGTTGAGTATTTAATCTTTACAATGTATAATTTTTAGCTCCTGCTTCACAGTGAAATTAGTATAATTTAATGTGTTTTATGGAGCTTGGCCAGTCACCGGAGTCGCCATGTTGGGCGCTGTTGTTCGTCATGCATGCGTTATTTAGTCAGCAGCACGACATTCCCGGCTTTAATAGTATTAATAAATTATAAAAGCTATTTAGGCACAATTATATTAGTGAAGATATGATTATGCATACAAATTTCCTCTTCCTCATATGTCGATCATATATGTTAGAGTTTCGGTGATATAGGTAACCGAGATCTCGCCCTGCACTAGGCTTCCTAGCCTAGGCGCTCTAGTACACTTTCATACATTATCCCCGTTTACCCTCGTGTATCGTTTTATCAATTCAACAGGAGATGGTATATCTCCTAGAATTATTTATATAACTCAATACTCGTCTCCTGTAGAGATTTCAGGGTAATCCCTCCTTCCATCTGAGTGCCGCCATAAGCGACAACCCTATCTTGGTCTCGCCATAGAGTAGTTCACTCCGGCTTGACTAGGCTAGTGTTTTCTGTCTCCTACCCTTGCCGGAGAATATCCTGGCTTGGGCTTTCGATAGAACCTCAGAGTATTCAGTCTTTATGCCGGCGGCTGAGCTGCAGGGCGAGTAGTCACTCCCCTGCCAGATTATAGTTGCTGGCGTAGGAGGCTTAGCCTCCCTAGGCTGCACCTGAAGTGGTAGTATAATGCCGCCACCTTCTCCCCTGCGGTCTAGAAGACAAGTCCTGTTTCGGCAGACCATAGGCTGAAGAATAGATATTCTTCTGCCGCATAGGATGGCGCCGATACAGAAACGAAGTTTTACTCTTGTTTAGAAGTGGCGGCAATCCCGCTGCCTTCTCCTAACACTATATATAGGACCCTTTCCCTGCCCCTCTCTGTCCTTTAGCGATGGCCTAGCTGTTGCAATCCTGTGGCCGTCGTCCTACGATCTCCCCGCTTGCCAGATAGATTGTAGCGCCGGCCGGGCTCCTACATAGGCAGCTTAATAGCCGCTCCGACTTTCCCCTGCGGACGCAAGGCTCCGGGAAAGGTTGTGCCGGCTATGATGGCTGCCGGTGGGAGACCCCCTTTGCCGTTGAGTGTTCTTCAGTCCTCCCTTTGATTGCCATCCATATCCCTGAAACCGGCAGCGACCGGCAACAGATCTTGTGGCTGGATGGAAGCCTGAATGATGCATTCTCCCCTTCCATTTGAACCCTCATTCTGGAGGAAGGCAGTAAGGTTATATACTTATACCCTTATTTATTGCACACATACATTAATAAAGCAGCCCTTCACTCCACGCTTTCTCCCTTTCTGTCGGCTAGTGCCGCCAGGTACTAACCCAGCTGGCATTAGACCGGTGCCGCCAGGTACTAACCCAGCCGTCATTAGACCGGTGCCGCCAGGTACTAACCCAGCCATCAGCATGCCGGCTGGACCGGTGCCACCAGGTACTAACCCAGCCGGGAACATGCCGGCTGGACCGGTGCCGCCAGGTGCTAGCCTAGCTGGCAACATGCCGGCTGAACTACAATATATGATTATACAGTAGCCAGTATATTTGCAGTATACAGTAGTCTGTACTGCAGACAAAAAAATATAGCATATATTATACAGTAGTTTATTTTTCAACATACCCTGTGTATCCTTTCACAGTCTATTGTTGAGACCAATTCTATATTGAAGTGAAGTAATCCTTCAATACACTGATAAGTAATCAGTTGGTAACTTACCCCACAATATTAAATCTTTAAAGAAGGGTTAGTGTTAATATACACTAATTCTATCCCTAGAGGTTAGAACCCTTCTCTTTTGAGTTTACCTTGATAAGGAGACTCTAACATTAATATTGGGGGGAGGTCACAGCAATTGGCTGGACAGGAGGTACAAGTATGTGTCTTTCCTATTTCCTTTCTAGTTTACTATCCTAAGCTATAATGGTTCAAATATTAATATTTTGCATAACCTGTTTATCATGTGTGATAAACAACCACATACTCATTTATTTTTCCTTTCTTTACAGGAGGAACCCCAAAATGAAGTGCGAGGTGATCTGTACCCACAGGAGTAGGAACTTCTGTGGTCACAAAGTGTGCCGGTCTCATGCCGCCTGCACCATTACCACGGAAACCTTGTGGCACTGGGACCCCCAGAAGTGCAACATCTGCTTGGCCATGGTGGCTGAAGGTTTTGACGACCCCAAGTCAACAAGTCGAGGGATGCAGCACGATAAAAGCTGCGCAAATGGTTACGAGGGTTCCAAAAGAACTCTCCAGGACCATACCTACCTAACGACAGGATGCGTAGGTTGCTGTTCCCTAAGGCGGGTAGTGAAGCTGTCGTGCCCCAAACATGACCCGGACCTCCCTGCGTCCAGATTGCCATCGAGACGGATACCAGTGAGGCGTTGCAAGGCATGGACATCCACCAGGAGGACAGGATGTCTGAAGTGTCCACGGACACTGAGAAGGATCTCCTTAAGGATGATCGCGAGGAGGAGTCTACTCTGCCTCCCGAAGAAGAAGAAGAAGTCGAGTCGAAGTCCTTTCCGTCTGTGCCGGCACTGGAGCCGACACCCTCTACATCTTCTGCTTTTACCCCTCCATTGGACATGAGCCCGGCAGTTTTGGCTCATATTACTGCCCTGATGGACAATTTTTGCAAGTAAGGCGAAGCAAGAGAAGTGAGGCTTGAAAAAGAGCTCCATGAAGCACGAATCACTGCCTCCCAAGGGTCATTCAAGCGACCCAGAGTCCAAGATCTCCCACCCTGCTCCGAGACGAATCCCTGGAGCTAATCAGAGTTTAGGCTGATTACCAACGGCAAGCTCTACATCTTTGAGAAGATGGGAGCCATCCCCTTAGACGACATCCAGTTCTGGCCGAGCTTTAATGCTTACCTTGACTGCTTCATTCGACTGAAGTAGGAGCCAGCGTCAAAAGAGGAGACGGAACCGAAGGAGGTCATAGTTTTCGACAATGACAAGGCACAGGCTCTCTTGTCGAGCAGCCTGAAGAAGGTGGGCTACACGAACTCGAAAGTGTCCGGCTGGAGCAAGAAACACCCTACCTTTCTTGCTCCTGCTTCAATAGCCTTCCCCTTTACGTAGAAGTCTTTTAAAGCTGTTTCCAAGGCAGTGGAGGCAGGCAAACCATGCCCTGCACTAGAGGAGTGTAAGCCTCTGTTGTTAGCCATGCCAATGGAAGAGATGGAATGAAAGGAAGTCCACCTAACCTTCTCAGTAGGGAAGTTGGATGCAGATATCGCGGGACGGCAGTTAAGCGAACATCTCCCGAAACAGTCAGACTTTCTCTTGCGCAGGGAGCAAGAGACGAAGGAGAGACTTGCGGCATCCCTATCCCTACAGAACTGCATAGAGATGTGTGCAGGCCTGAAAAGCACCCCAGACATGCTCATGGTCCTGGCCAAAATGCATGCATATGGCCACCCTAGTGAAGGACCTGTACTGCACGCTTTTATGAAGGCTAGGAGCGCCTGTAGAGAGTTTGTGTTTGTTGCAGCAACAGTAAAACACGAACCCAGGAAGCTGATATCTTCCAACATCTGGGGTAAAGACCTCTTCCCAAATGAAGTAGTCGAGGAGGTAGTTGAGAAAGCCGCCACGGAGAATAGAAACCTTCTCCAGGAATGGGGCATTTTGTCTAAAAGGAAATCTTCCCCGGATGCGGATCCCCAACCTAAAAGGAAGACAAAGAAGCCTAGACTAGCCCCTCGGCCTGCCCAGCAACATCCTACAGTCACCATGACTGCGGTCCCCCAAGTGGTTGCTCAACCACAGATCACATTCCTAGTGGTGCCTCAGGAACTGGTTGCCCAGTCACCAGCATTCAACCCAGGGTTTGAGAGGCAAACCACTACCTTTCGTCCGAAAGGTAAAGGCTCCCAACGGGCTCCTCAAAACACCCCTCACGAAGTAGGGGAGGACGCGGTCAGGGAGGTAAACCCTCCAGACAATCGAAGCAAGGAGAAGCTTCAGGTAGGAGGGAGGCTCCAACACTTTTAGGATTGTTGGACCTTTAATCCTTGGGTCCACAGCCTAATCAAGAATGGACTAGGAAGGAGATGGAACAAGTTTCCACCATCTTTTCCTCAATTCTTCCAACACTCCACCCCCGTATTGGAAGAATATACCTTAGAACTCTTGAGGAAACAGGTTATAAGGAGAGCAAAGTCCATCAAATTCCAGGGAAGGCTTTTTTGTGTTCCCATTCTGGACTTGTCGCCACTCAACAAGTTCATCGAGAACCGCAAGTTCAGGATGTTAACCCTTCAGCAAATAAGGACCCTGTTACCTAAAGGAGCATACACAGTCTCAATAGACCTGTCAGATGCTTACTGGCATCTCCCAGTCAGCCGCCCCCTCTCCTCCTACCTAGGATTCAAGTTACAGAAGAAAAAGTATGTCTTCAGAACCATGCCCTTCGGACTAAACATACCCCCAAGGATCTTCACGAAACTTGCAGACGCAGGCGTTCAACAACTACGCCTAGAAGGTGTTCAGGTAGCAGTGTACCTGGATGACTGGCTAATGTGGGCAGCATCCAGGACGTCTTGTCTGCAAGCATCCAAGAAAGTAATCCAGTTCCTGGAACATCTGGGATTCAAGATCAACTTCAAGAAGTCTCTACTCTCCCAGCTCAGGAGTTTCAATGGCTGGGAATCCATTGGAACTTGAAGTCACACCACCTCTCCATTCCCCCAGGCAAGAGGAGAGAGATCGCGAGGTCTTTCAAGAGACTACTGAAATATGACAGGATCTCAAGACGCCAACAGGAAAGAGTACTGGGCTCTCTCCAGTTCGCAGCAGTAACAGACCCAGTGCTAAGAGCACAGCTAAAAGATGCGTCAGGAGTCTGGAGAAGATATGCATTAAACGCTTAAAGAGATCTACAAAGACCGATACCGACCTTACTGCGATCCCTTCTCAAGCCGTGGTCGAAGGTCAAGAGCCTAATGAGGACCGTGCCCTTGCAACCACCTCCACCATCAGTGACCATCGACACAGATGCCTCGATGGAAGGATGGGGAGGTCACTCCTTCTAAAGGAAAGCCCAAGGGACGTGGTCATCCCTGGTCAACCCTTTCACATCAATATTCTGGAGGCCATGGCAGTCTTCTTGTCATTGAAAAAACTTTCCCCTCGCAGATCAGTCCACATCAGGCTGGTCTTGGACAGCGAAGTGATAGTGAGATGTCTGAACTGACAAGGCTCGAGATTGCCCCACATCAACCACGTGATGTTAGCCATCTTTCAGTTATCAAAAAAGAAGAGATGGCACTTATCAGCAATTCACCTACAAGGGTTCCGCAATGTGACAGCAGACGCTCTATCCAGGCTAAAGCCGATAGAGTCAGAAAGGTCCCTAGACGCAGACTCATTCTCCTTCATCTTGGAGCAAGTCCCGGAACTGCAGATCGACCTCTTCGCCACGAGCGACAACAAGAAACTACCTTGTTATGTAGCCCCATGTGAGGACCCTCTGGCGGAGGCGACGGATGCCATGTCCCTCGACTGAAACCAATGGACCCGGATTTAACTGTTCCCTCCAACCAATCTCCTACTGAAGGTCCCCAACAAGCTGAGATCCTTCAAGGGAACGGCAGCTCTAGTAGCCCCCAAGTGGCCCAAGAACAACTGGTTCCCTCTGGTAATGGAACTGAAGTTGAGGCTGGTCCTTCTACCGAACCCAGCCCTATCTCAACTGGTTCAGAAGTTGACTGTCTTCGCTTCATCACAGAGAACCCAAAACCTTCATCTCATGATTTTATCTCCTTAGCTGTTAAGAAAAGATTTGGGACCTCAAAAGGCAGTATAGACATCCTAGAAGAATACAAGTCAAAGTGAACCAGAAGACAATACGAATTGTCTTGGAAAAAGTGGGTTGCTTTTGTCAAAGCAAAAAAGCTGAAAGAAATCTCAATAGACTTCTGCCTGTCCTTCTTCATCCACCTTCATGAACAAGGCCCAGCTGCCAACACGATAACTACGTGTAAGACAGCCTTGACTAGATCTCTTCTATACGCCTTCCAAGTGGACCTGACGAACGAAATCTTTAACAAGATCCCGAAAGCATGGGCTAGACTTAGACCTGCAGCCCCTCCGAAGCCCATTCCATGGTCCTTGGACAAGGTCCTACACTATGCGCCAACCTTGAACAATGAAAATTGTTTTTTAAGGATCTTACCCAAAAAGTTATTTTCCTGTTCGCTATAGCCTCAGGGGCCAGAGTTAGTGAAATAGTACCTCTATCAAGAGATGAGGGCCATATTCAGTTCACAGATGTGGGAGAACTGAATCTTTCCTGATCCTACCTTTCTCGCCAAGAACGAGCTACCCACTAAGAGATGGGGTCCCTGGAGAATCTGCCCTCTGACGGAAGATGTCTCTCTGTGTCCAGTAAAATGTCTGAAGGTCTATCTTCGAAGAACTTCAGACTTCAGAGGAGGACAGCTCTTCAAAGGAGAAACCTTGGGATCGAACTTATCCCTAAAACAACTGAGGGCGAAGCTCACCTACCTCATTCACAGAGCGGATCCTGACAGTACACCCGCAGGTCATGATCCAAGAAAAATAGCTTCCTCACTGAAATTTTTTCAGTATATGGACTTCGAGCATCTTCGCTCATATACTGGATGGAAGTCATCCAGAATGCTTTACAAACAATATGTGAAGCAAGTGCACGAACTTAAGCATTACGGGGTGGCGGCAGGTAGTGTAGTAAAACCTGTCGTCTAGTGCTGCGATGAACAGTGAATTGATTGGGACTGTCAATTTGGGAGAAAAGATGTTGACATTTCCTGTGAAATATCTCTTATATGGGTGTCACCATGGTAACACTGGGACTGTTCAAATCTTCAGGTGTAGAATTATACAGATGACACTTGTGCCATGTGTACATTGTACACAGTATTGATAGTATCCAACATTGACAGAAAATTATATTGATAAATTTTTCAAATTTTCAATTTTATAGTGGCATTAATCTTTTCTTCCTTTACAGGTGGAAAAACTTTATCTGTACATGTTGTATGTATAATTCCATTCTATATTTTACACTTGTTATCCAATTTACTCATTTAGCCTAAATAAATGATTAAAGAGAGTGTAATTTTGTCTTATTTCGCCCTGCAAATAGCACAATAGATGTAGCCAGAGTTCTTTACTTAATTTCCTAAGTAAATCTTAAATTATTGCAGCAGTAGAAACAAATAGTTCTAGTTGATACTTATATTTGTTCCTACAATATATACAAACCTTGAGACCTTTTTTGACTGTCTAGCACGACACTTCCCTGCAGGGGGCAGGAAGCCCTAACATTGTTCCATGATTAGTGGTAATGACGTATAACAGTAACGTCATATTTCTCAATAGTCTGGATGACCATATAAAAATTGTCCCAAGGTTAAGGCACTTATACAAATCCACAGATGCTGTACTTTCAAGTAATTCTTTGGTAAACATTCATCAGGACGACATGGCTTGAGCCCAAAAAACGGATTTTGAAGCGAAGCGAAAAATCTATTTTTGGGTGAGATGGCCATGTCGTCCTGATGGACCCGCCCTCCTTTTCCATAGAAAAGGCTTAGGCAAGATCCCTCCCGAAACTACTATATCTGTAGCACCATGCTCAATGCTACAAGGAATAAGCGCCATCTTGGAGCCTTGCAATAGCATGGGAGGAAGGGTAATCTTGATAACAGCTCCCCTTCA
>NC_090730.1:83629919-83664919 GCF_036898095.1 Palaemon carinicauda | reverse complement strand
AAACGACAAATAAATTCGTAATAATACGAATACTCAATGCCAAGGAAATATTTCCCTTTTGCCTTGGGAAGGGTGAAGCCAGCTAGACTCGGACATTTGAGCATTGAGCAATCGTCACCAGGGAAGGGAGTTCGCTTGGAAGTGAGGGACTTGCTCAGATAATTTGATTGATTGATTGATTGATTAGGAGTTTTCTGTCATCCTGACATCTAAGGTTATTGACGCCGAACCAGATAATTTGAGTAAACAATTTGTCTTTTATACCCTACATCCTAAATACCACATCATCACTATAATAATGCACCATTGAACTTTCATTGCATGTCATTTCACATATCTTATTATCAACAATCACTTCTGAAACAATATAGATAGATTATATTAACTGATGATGCATTTTAAATCTCCAACCTTAAACTAATATAATTGATATAGCAAATAATACTATTTTTTCTAAGAGGGCCTGAGCCAAGTAGCCCGTGACAAAAGTTGACCCCAACCAAACCGAGCTACGTGGCTCATGATCGAAACCAAAGGAAAACACTGAAATCAACAACTAAACTTTTAAATCTCATTACCTTCGAAATTTTGAACAAAGGCCACTTATTAATGATTGGTGACCCAATAGGTGCTATTTAAAACGATATATTATTAGTCCCTACATATACTATGCCACAGTGTGTAATTATGTAGAGAGAGAGAGAGAGAGAGAGAGAGAGAGAGAGAGAGAGAGAGAGAGAGAGAGAAATTGCATAAGGAAATGCAAACGAGGGATATTTCTGTGATATGAATATTAATATGCTTAGTCAGTTCCAATCTTATTCAAGAAAATTTTATATAGAAATAGGATAGGAAAATTCAAATAAAAAGTTATGTTAAAATCTTTTGATGAATTAGTTTCGAAATAATATTAGATTACATTTCTTAAAAGAATAAAAAAGTTCTCTCTCTTCATCGCATTTCTTTGAGTGATATTGGTAATTTCCCTTCTCACATTCGAACCATCCTAACAATGTCTCGGTTGTTTAACGTCGGCCACCTTTCAGGGCAAGAAGGGCATGATCTCTTCAAGTCGGGTCTGGCCAGGCGACACCGGTTTTGTTGCTGGGTGTACCCTTGAACAATATATCTTGTACAAATGCTAGTTAGTTCTGGAATGAAAGGGACAATGATTTTTCGTGAACTTTATCATTTTTGAAGCAATTATAATACCTGGTAAGAGATTAGCGTTGTCTATAGTTCGACATTTGTTTTTTGAGCCTAAATCCAGGAAGGATGTTGCCATCAAAGAATCAGCAGACTTGTGAAATACGCAGATATTCATGAAATCTCTCGTCGTACAAACGAGACTGGCAACATTAATTTTGAAATTAACCTGTTTTCCCTTCTGTTTAATAAAATCGTGAATCCAGACTCTTGTATAATCTATTGTTCAGTTTAAAATAAAGATTTTCAATCGGAAGTAATTTCCTACTAAACACCATCGTCATGTTTGCGAGGAAGGCTATCTTTGACTGCTGGGAGTGAGGAGGCAAGAGAGGTGTGGCAGTTCCGATGTGCCCACCCAACATTTTGTAGCTGGCTTGCCGCCCATGTCATGCTGCTACCGTGACGCTCATCGCACTTGGTGTGGCCGAGCCCTAAAGGAGCGTGGGGTATTTGAAATCATTGCCCAGCTTAGATTTTATCACAATTTTTATGAGAATTTTTTTTAATAGGTATTGCATTGTTCTTGGTCACGAAAAAATTAAACCCCATAGAAAGAACCCACGATAAAAGAGGTTGGACTGTACTCATTCATCAATGAATTACTGTCGCTTCTTCTTAATCAAGCAGTGTATCATTTCAAGTATCGTTTTTCGGACTGCATGGTCCTGGCAGCTGCTACATGTTCAAGATTGTCTTCTTGCCTTTTGTGCAATCTTGGGATCATGATAAATTGGGAGATGTCAAATGTCACACCCAAAGTAGAGTTTGAAGTATCTAAACGTGCTGAAAGACAGGGAAATAGCGAGAGTTTCCTTCAGATGATTGTATCAAAAAGCTCAGAGAGTTTGTTCCACCATTCTGTTCAAAATAATACTTCTAGCTTGACATTAGTAAAGTCTTCTCAGCCGCATATCCTTTAAGAAATGCTTTCTTAAAGGGAGTCATGGGCATCTCCAATAAAGATCCCTTCAATGGTGTTGGAGGATCACTAGCCACCTTTCATAGATCGAATGTTCTATCCTGTTCCAATAGAACTGGATGAAGAAAACCTCACCAGGTGAGTCCTCTCCACTCTCCACGCTTTGGTCATTCAGCTGTTCTCAGATGAGATGTGTAGAAGGAGGTTTTGGGCCAACACTATGGTGACCTGGTTGCGTTAGGTGCATCTTCAGTGGAAGAAATGCATCTGCACCTTAATTTTTTTTACGTACTCTACAGTCAGCCTTCCTTATTCGGGGGTGGGGGTGGGGGTGGGTAGGTAACAGAGATAGGCGCGGAAATAAAAAATCTGTGAAGACTTGCTGCCCTAGGGTGTGTCAATTCATAGCCTACCAACTCACTGACCATTGCCTGCCTGCGGTTAACTAACACACTAGATAACCCATTGTACTGTGCTACATTGTTTTCATGTGCTTTCCATCATGGTATTTTAGGTCTTATTATTTTTTCAGATATAATTGTACATCATTAATATAACTTCAGTACAAGGTAAGATAAAACAAACCAAAAATCCTCACCACATCTCATAGAACTAGTCCCCACCACACCACGCTTTGTACAAGTTTCAACAAAATATTTGTTTGTATCGAACAATACTCAATGATACTGTAGAGTAAAAAAAAAATAAAAAAAAAATAAAAAACCACTAATAGTGGATGGTTGAAATGCACCTGAAAATGAAAAGAAAAGAAAACAATGCTTTAATGAAGAACAATTATTTTTTTATAAGTCATGATTTATTTTAGAATGGATAATTTCTGCTTAAATTTGTTAATCTGAGCTAACAAAATTGAATGCCATGTTTTAAGGCCTTGTTTACAGTAAAATACTGTAAATACACTATTAGTATTTTTTTCAGTGAATGTATGGATATTTATCTTACCATAAGGGAAAAAATAAATTAACAAAAATGACTAAAAGATCATTAAATGTTTACAAACTTTTATTGTAAATAACTCTCTCTCTCTCTCTCTCTCTCTCTCTCTCTCTCTCTCTCTCTCTCTCTCTCTCTCTCTCTCTCTCTCTCTCTCTCTCAGTAAAGATCTAAAGATTTTTATGTTATATGAATGTAAATTAACATCTCTTTTCATAGATTTTATCCACATTATTTTCCGTTTATTTCCTTTTTAGGGGGCTGGCCAGCTAATGCTGTCTTTTAATTACAGGACATACCACTTAATAAGGTGACTTAGGACATCTCCAAACTGCATAGGATTTTTGCTTTTGACCTTCGGTTTTCTGATGCCAGGGCGATTTATCCTAAAAATTAATGTTTTTCAAATTCTATTACCTCCCTTGATAATTAATATCAATACCTGGGATTACTGTACTACCTTATATAGACCTGGTGTAGATCTCTAATCAAATAAAGTTGTTTTTCTAAAAGTCAGTTTTCTTGCTAGATATCTATTATTTCATTATGGTAAAAAAATAAACCCTATAAATCAGGGGAAAAAATAAAGAAAAAATTTTGAAACAAAAACTAGAAAAAAAGGGCTCCATTTTATTGTTTTATAATGTCTTTCTAATCTATATATCAAATTTCAATGCTATATCTATAAAACTAAGAGAGAAGATAGAATTTGAAGGTCAATAATTATAGTTTTGAGATACGGGCGTTCAAAGTTTTCCTTTTGTATTTTTACAAAGAAAATAATAATAAATCATGATTATTAAGAACTTTATGTTCATTTTTGGATATTAATAAACCAAAACATTGTTTTTTTTTCATAATTCAATGATAAATGAAGATCCCTATGCTCAGCATCTTGCTGCTTTAGGCTCCTGGTCAGGTGAGACGGTCACTCCTTCATACTTCACTAACTCCACTAATGTCTACAATATTACCCAAAGCCAATTTTCTTCTTCATTATATTAACGAGATGTTGAAATTGTCTTTTCCTCTTTGGCATGATGAAATTCTTGCCGAAACCAAGAAAAACAGACATAAAAGGTTAAACTTGAATGTGTACTCTCCCTGAGGTTTGTGCTAGCACTGAAGGCTGAAGGGTGTAATATGTCTTCTTTTGACTCATGGAATCTATACAGATGCCATTGCTCACAATTTTTTTTTCATATTAAAATGTAATAATTATCAAAATTTACGATAACAGAAGAAATACTGCATTTTCTTGTAGGTATCAATGTTTTTGGCTCATTGATATACTTTTACTAATTACCCTATAACTATGAAATTAAGAGGAATTTTGACAAAATATTTTTTATACGCATTCTCCATTGCCTGGAGAAGGTCAGTGAATTTTTTCAAGATTTTGTGTTTTCCATCGTATACCCTTATATAATGGCATACCGGGCAGGTCCCCAAATGATATTTAATTCCTGCCTGCAAAATAAATAAATCCAAGCATTTTAGTTTAAGTCGTAAATAGAATGAAAAGGACATCACATCTAAGTCTATTTAAATTATAAGTTGAATTTATCTTCTACTTAGAAATAAAATTCTCCATGTGATATCAGTGACACCTGGCTGTCTGTAAGCAGATATAGTGTCTTTTTTTTTCTTTAATAAAGAAATGTTTTTCTCTATCTCTCTTATTCCGTAATGGAAAGTTTTAATTTTTTTGATTAAGATAAATCTCTTTAAACATAGCAGATGTTAAGAAAAAGAAATATGTCCCACCATAATTTTCAGTTTTTCGCAATTTTTTGATTACTTATAATGTCATCAGAAGGGGGAAAAAGGCTCACATCAATGACACCTTTGCGCGATATAAGTCAGATATGGTCAAATTATATTTGAAAAAAATTTCATATCACGTGATGGTAATTTCAAAAATATTCTTATTCCTATGCAGGTACATACTTTTGAGTTATTTATATAGGTTACTTATAGTTTCGTTTTCTACGACCAAACAATCAAAAGAAATTGTCTTGATTGTGTTGTGCCTCATTACTAGGAAACTGGTGCGTATGATGCCTAACGTTTGTTCAAAGCGCTTAGTCACAACACTAAAGGTTGGGAAGAAGGTTGGATAAGCCTTCTTTCCTCTCAGCGATCAGAAATCTGCATCACCCATTCAGTACCCTTATAGTGCTTAGTGCTTGTGTCTTTTGTGTCTGACTTTCTTTTTCACTTGCATGTTATCATGATTTGTGAGTTTATGAGTGTTTGGCTTACAACAATCATGTCAAATTCGGTGCATTCCTGCCCTGGCCAAGGTGGTTGCCCCTGTGATACATTTATGAGCCGATAGAAGTAGATCCACATGCGGTTTGTTCTTCATATAGGGGTAAAAGATGTTCTGAGGAATCACCACGTGAGTACTATAGGGAGTGGTCATCCTCCCAGTGTGAGAGATATCGTTCTCGCCGCAAGAAATTCTCTGAAAGAGATCGTCCCCTTTCTTCATCTTCTGTCAGCAATGACAAGAAACGTAAGCTTGGTATTGCGGTAAAAGTTATCCCTCCTTCAGTCACAGATGATGACGGACGTAATTTTGTTAACATTTTATCACCAAGTAGTAATAATTTTCAATATGTGCTTGAACCAGCTCCTATTGCAAATCCCTTGGCTATGGCTGTTGTGTTCCTGAGCCAAATATTTTAGATGCCTAGATCTCCCTCCCCCCCTACGAGTGCATTGAGTGGAGATATATGTCAGATTAAACAGATAAGATGTTTCCCCCTTTAGACGTGTCGCCTATCAGAGCAGTGGAATTATCTCTGCATTTTTGTAGGAACCTTAGAGTAGAGCCTTTCATTTCCCCCAATATTGAGGCAGCCTTACCGAAAGACCCTTAACATCAGTCTCCAGCTTGAAATAACGAGCAAGACCTGCCTCATATGCCTAGGAGTCCTCAGCAGTGAGAGCATTGCTCCGAGTCATAATGATGCTAGAGTTAATGTTACTATAAGCCCTCCATATTTCAGAGAGTGTGGTAGATCATCTCCACATTACTTTAAAGTTCCCATATAGTTTTATAAACTCCAGCTAAGAATCAGTATGATAAAACCTTATCTTATGCTAATAAAAAACCTGTATTACACTGATGTCAAACCTACTAATCGTCAGGACAGACCACACACTAGCGCTTGGCCTGATGTTCATGATGATAATAATACACGTTTTACAGAAAGTCATTCTATTTGTATGTACAGAGTGTAGATAAGGGACATGAAAAGTTTCCCCCTTTCCGAAAATTCACCCCTCCATCTGACACAGTTGAAGAAAATAGTGGCAGACAACGTAGCTGTGGTCCTCGCCGTAAGCATTCTAGATGGCAGAGTTTTGAGAACTCTCAATTCGTAAATCGAGCTCTGAGAGAGACTTCAATTCCTTTGCCTCACGCTCAGTTGCTAGAGGCGAACGTTCTTACAATGTGCGTGAACTAGATTCCACGAGCTCCTTTCTTGCTTCCTTTTCCTGTCACAATAGAAACTACAAGGGAAAGGAAGGACATCCGAGGAAGAGTTAAGAACTCTACATCCGTTAAAACAGAACAACCAAATCATGACATTATAACTATTGATGACCCTTGGAGAGCCTCATTGCATGCGCGAGTACTAGCTCTGCTGATGTACCCCCTTGAGTCCCAGTGTCTAACTCTGAAGCCTCACACTTTATCAAGATTACGAAGATTATGAGCCTCATAAGGAGACTGGATGAGCTTCCCCTTGCGCAAACCGCTAACAGACGGTGTGCTATCAACTCAATCATTCCACAGTCTCAAAGCTCCAGACTCAGGTTCAATGTGGCACTTTCAAATCAGACTAAGGATATGCTAGACTTGATGAATACTCAAGTCTCTGCGTCAGAAAACTCGTTGAATGCCAGTAGAGCTTCGAAGCTCCCACCATTAGCTCTGTCATGCCAGAGACGTTTTTATGTTCACTCTGGCTCCTTTCAGAATTCTCTTCCCATTGATATTGATGTGGCTAATCTAGGTTCATCAGTACCTGCAGAAAGACTAACTAATCTCTCCGCCACTTTGTCATGACCCAAGCTGGCTAACAAGGAAGTTACAGCTATGTCAGCTATCCAAACCTACTCATGGATAGACCGCTGGTCCAAAGCAGTCTCTCGATTTCCCATATCACAGAACCTGAAGAACTAACATGTTCGTGAACAGTTCGAGGAACTATCTAGATCTGGGGCTAAAGCCACAGAGTTCTTCCTTCATTAGATTGTCTACCTTTAGGGAAATTGCGTCCTTAAGAGGCGCGACACAGTTTTAGCCAGATGCTTTAGACAGCTGTCCTCTAAGATTCGTTAGCCCTAAGTAATTTTGAACTAGTCATTCCCCCTCCCTTGTCCTGTCCTCATATGTGGCGAAGACAATTGAAAAGGTAGAGCAGTTAGGGTAAAGCCCTATGTTAAGTAGAGCAGTGGCCCCAAGGTTGCCCACTCCACAGAAACAACCCATAAACTCACCTTTTAAGCCAGTTCCCCAACAAAGATGACTTCTCTCTCCATTGGATGCACAACAACCTGAGGCAGAACCCTGGGCCCACCTTTTGTCGGAGAGAACATTCCTCCGGACGAAAAGGACAAGGTCATAGAAGTTCACGCTAGGGAGGGCATGTCACCCAGCTTACCACCAGTGGGGGTATGGCTACAAAGCTCTTGGCAAAGGTGGAAGGACTTATGGGCTGACTCTTGGAGGGTAGATGTTCCCCGTTCAGGGTATCGGCTTCTCATTATAGACTGTCCGCCTCTTTTAACCAGGAATCTGACCATTCAAGAATATTATTTGAAAGGATCAGTAAAAGATCTACTCTTGTTGAGGAAGTTTCAAATTGCTGACCAAAGGAGGAGTGGAGGACGTTTCAGATTATTCTCTAGGCTTTCTCAGCAATTTATTTCTAGTAGAAAAGCTGACGAGAGGATTAAGATCCATTATAGATCCCTCCCTCTTGAACCTCTCTGTACTACAGATGAGGTTCAAAATGGAGACTCCAACCTCTGTTCTCCAGATCATTAGGGAGAACGACTACCTTCTGACCATAGATCTGAAAGATGCCTATTTTCAGGTCCCCATCTGTCCTACTGCAAGGAAGTACCAAAGGTTTCCCTTTCAAGACAAAATTCTTTAGTTCAGGGTGCTGTGCTTCAGCCTATGAAGAATACCTCAAGTCCTCACCAAGATCTTTGCCCTTGTCTTAGCCTGGGCTCATGCCATGGGCATCAGGCCCCTGCGATACCTGGATGACTGGCTTCTCCTAGCAGAAGCCCAAGCTATCCTACTGAAACACAGAGACCTACTTTTGGATCGGTGCAAGGAGTTAGGGATCCAACTGAGCCTGCAGAAGTCCAGTCTCATCTCCCAGCAGATTTTGGTAATCTTAGCATGTTCTAGCAGAAATGGAATTTGTACAGTGTGTGACATTTATAAACTTTATTTCATTTACTGTATTCAATTGCCACTTTTTCTTTTTCAAAGGAATATTAAATGATAGTTTTTTTAGCTTTATTTCATGTTTTGATACAAAACTTTGTTATTATAGTGTTATATGCCATGGTCTAACATAATTGTTGGATGTTTAGGCTAACTTTGTTGGACTTCCAAACAAATCATTCTTGTAAAAAAATATTTGGAATGGAACTTACTTGCAAGTATAATGTACAGTATTGTTAACTGCACTGTAGAGTATAGTTTACAGTTAACATTTAAACTGAAGCATAAAGCTATCTAAATAAGAGGCATGAATGTATGAATACAATATGTATCATTAATCATTGTGATGGCCCTTACATGGAATATTGAAGTTTCAATAAAAGTAGATGCATTAAGGGATGCGACTCAGCCCCTTAAAACAGTGTTACTTTGCGGCTACTTCAAACTCCTACTACTTAATTGTTTCTCGATGATTTTTTTTTAAGATTTAAAAACCATTTAAAAGTAGTATTATATGCTCTAAAAGTTGTACATTGGAAATTTTCCTACCACTTTTTTTTCTCAAACAATGAGGATATTACGGTAGTGGGATGGCTGACCTCGTTCAAGGACCGGTGGTCATTCAGTCCTTGGGCACAGAGCGTCATTTCCAACGGGTTTGGTTGGAAGTGGAAGCGACGGCCTCCAAAGCTCAGGAGACTTTTCCAGAAGTCAACACCTCATCTGGAACAATATGTACAAGACCTCCTGAACAAAAGAGTTATCCGTTGCACAAGATCTATGAGATTTCAAGGTCGTCTATTTTGAATGGCAAAAATTTATCAATATTAAAAAAAAAGGATAGCGATTTTTCTCCGAAAACTTCATGTTTTTAGAAATCAGGCTTCAAAGTTTATTTTTTGTAGAGATTGGTTGAATATACTTTAGTAGGTATAAGTATGGCTTTTACTGATAATTTTCTTCAAAACTGGTGATCATAAAGACATAATCATCATATTTCAGGGTTATTTACTAAACAGTGGTGAGCCCCTTCCCTTAAATCCAGAAATATAAACTCTATATCTATCGAGTGTCTGTGCATGAGTAAGAGGGTGCTAGCATGACATATTCTCGTCTGCATATTTCCTGGGCAAATTTTACGCTTTAATCATATTTATTTATCTTTTCTGACATTTTATGCATCTCTCATCATAATCATAACGACGCAAATTTTCAAAACAATTTTTATTTTTCCTAGCTATACAAACCTGTGTCATTTAAATGAGTTATTCCTAGTGTCATTTTCTATGACCAGACAATCAAAAAGAAAAAGGGTTTAATTTCATCCTAATACTGTTGCTATGCAACTCCAGTCACATAACACACTTCACTCTTTTCTGGTCAAAGACTTATGGGGCAGCTAATGCAGGACCTTTTATTAAATGACTTGAGTTTGTATAGCTAGGAAAAATACAAATTGCTCTATAAGTTTTTAGTTTATTCCTACACGGATACAAACTTTTGAGTCATTTACATGAGTCTTCCTTAGGTAGTGGAAAGTCTCCATCAAGAGATATACCCTTTCTCTCTGACAGACACAATTATATACTTATAAGTTTTAGCAAAATGTCAGAAATGGATTAATTTGGAACTGTATAGCCGGTTCGTATAGAGGCAGGGCCGTAAAGTCCAATCCAAAAGTTTTAGTCCTGTGCCTAAGGTTTAAAGGTTTAAAGGCTACTCATGAATGGCAGAGGCAAGGGACAGTGACATTGCCTTAGCAAGCAGGACAATGCCCGAGAGACTGATCGTATATTTTTATATGATCAGCGCCCAAGCCCCCTCTCCACCCAAGCTAGAACTAGGGAGGGCCAGGCAATGGCTGCAGTTGACTTAGCAGATAGACCTATAGGCTCTCCCAAACCCCCCAACCTTAGCTCACAAAGATGGTAAGGTTGCAGACACTAAAGGAACTAACAAGTCTGAATAGGACCTCAACCCCCATCTGGCAAACACCAGGCAGAAACATTACCAATCAGGCCACCACAATCCTATATATAAACATTGAGAGTCATATAATGAATATATCAAATATATAGTCTATAATAACTAAAAAACAAGGCATTCTTACTAGCATTACGATGAATTCCAAGTGAAGGCTTCAGGTCCATCTCTGATAATCATCCACCTTGATCCACATAACATTCCCTTACAATGCAGAAAATAACTAATACCTTTAATAAAACAGTTAAGTATCCCATAAGATCAAATGATTAGGTTATTTGTTGAGCTGCAACAATCAGGCCTAAAGTGAAAGTGTCCAAAGATTTATTAGTATACTGTAATCTCTAAGGTAATGGTTCGAAAAAGTGTTTTGCCTCTTCTATACACTGGCTTTAAAGACTTGGGCTTCAAAGTGATTTTTGCAGAAAGCTAGGGTTGCAGCAAGGCCATGGATATCATGTGCTTTAGGGGGGACCCTTGGCAATGCTTCTCCTGTGCTCACAAACAGATTAAAAATTTTGGGCCCAATTTACACGGTTCTCTTTTGATATTTACAGATTCCTCTCATGGGACAGAGTAAAAGATCATCCGGGTCACCAGTTAGCTCTTTGAGAGACAAGATTGTGAAAGAGTCAAATCTCATATCATCCTCTACCAGATTTTGATTCTATCCTCTACCAGATTTTGATTCTAAGCTACAAATTAGGGAACAAATGATAATGATAATTCTTTCCACCGTCTGGAACGTGACATAAGATAAGATGACCATGTAGCTCACATACTTTCTCAGCTAAAGCTAAGGCAAGGAGAAAGACGGTTTTCAGGGTAAGGTCCCTGTCCTAGGCTTTATGCATAGGTTTGTAGGGGGGCCTTCTTCAAAAACCTAAGGACCTTTATCACATCCCAGGAATGGGGTTTAAGTTTTCAGGGAAGACAAGTCTGCTCAAAACTCCTAATGAGAGCTGAGAGTTTCCATGAAGAGGAGAGATCAAGCCCTTTCAGTTTGAAAACTTGGCTCAAGGTCAAACAGTAACCTTTTACCGCAGTGACGGAAAGGGATTTCTCGTTCCTTAGGAGTACCACAAAGTCGGCAATCAGGGGACTAGTGGCCTTAAGCAGAGCAATTTTCCCGTTACATTACCAGTCATAGAAGACTTTCCACTTGGCTTGGTAGATTGCTGTGGACGCCTTTTGGAGTTACAGTATCCAGAAAGTTGTTTTGCAGTTGGTCCCAAAAAGCCTCTCTTTCAGAGATGCTGGATATTCTTCCGCGGTGAAGCAACAGGCTATATACTACTCCGTGGAACTTTCTTATGGGAGGTTGACGTAGTACTGTAGGTTTGGTCATTTTGGAGGTTCTCTTAGAACTTCCATGAGAAGTTCCACCAGGTCTGGATACCACTCTGCTGTTAGCTACCTTGGAGCTACTAATGTTACTCTGGCTCTCTGGAATGTTTGAACTTTGTTCAGAATCTGATGAATCAGACAGAATGGTGGGAACACATAAGAGTATAGCTGATTCCATGGGTGCTGAAAGGCATCTTTCATTACTGTATTCTTGGTCTGGGAATGGTAAGCAATACACAGGGCTTTTGTGGTTTAGGTGAGTGGCGAACATGTCCAGAGACGAGTAACCTTATTGACACAGGTGGTCTGCCATAACGTTCCTCTTCCGGGGCATAATCACTGAGAGGGAGATTGCATTTGTTTTTGTCCACCTGTGGATCTCTACTGCTAACTAGCAGAGCAGGAGAGATACTGTGCCGCCTTATTTGGAGATGTAAGTCACTACCGTGGAGTTGTCACTCATCAACACCACGGAGTGACCTATGAGAGTCTCTTGAGAAGTTGAGTAATGCTATTTGCGATGCTTTCATTTCCAAGAAATCGATTTGAAGGTCTTGACCATAGGCACAAAATTTTTTCCCTTCGTAGGTAAGTACCCCACCCTTGGCGAGAAGCATTGTAGAATAGAAGGAATTGTGGGGGAAAAACCTGAAGAGAGATTCCCACTAACAAGTCCTCTTCTCTCAGCTACCAATGGAGGCTTATCACAGCCTCCTGGGGCACCGACAACAGAGTTGCAGGGTGGTTGGATATCTAAGACCACTGGCTCTTTAAAGCTCACTGCACTGAGCAAAAATGTATTCTCCTGAAGGGGACGAGCTTCTCCAAAGAGGAGAGGTGACCTAGAAGTTTCTGCCAAGAGTGGGCAGGAGGTGATTTCTCTTCCAGAAAGGTTTCTGCTATCTTCCTGAATCTCAGGATCCTGTCGGTAGATGATAAAGCTCTGGCTTGAACCGATTCTATGTCCAGTCCTAGGTACCTGAGGTATTATTGAGGGATGATGCTGGACTCCTTGCAAAAGTCTAGAAAGAGATCCCTGTGCCTTATCAGTAGAGCTTGGGACTCTGCCAGGAGAAGCCAGTTGTCAAGGTACCTTAAAAGTCTGATGCCCATGCCATAAGCCCAGGCTGAGACAATGGCAAAGATTCTGGTAAATATCTGACAGGCTGTTAACTGGCTGAAGCATAGCACCCTGCGAAACCTGAGGTACTTCCAGGGGGTAGGATGAATGGGGACCGGAAAGTAGGCATCTTTTCAGGTCTATGGTCAGAAAGAAATCGTTTCTGGTGGACTGGAGAACGGTGGTCGGAGTTTCCATTTTGAATCTTGTTTGTAGAATAAACCGGTTCAAATGGGAGAGGTCTTTAATGGTCCTCCAACCTCCCATTAACTTTTCTACTAAGAATAGATTGCCGAGAAAGCCTGGTGAGTCATTTAAGACTTCTTACACACACCTTTGGTCAACATGTTGGGCACCTCTTCTAGCAGGAGGAGGTCATTTACTGAGCCTTTCAAATAATATGGTTGGGTTGTCATATTCTAGAGGAGGCGAACAGCCTATGAAAGGGACTTGATACCCTGAATGAAGGACGTCTACCATCCAGAAATCGGTCCTTAAGGACTACCACCTGAGCCAATGGCTTTGCAGCCATCGCCTTATTGGTGGTAAGATGGGGGACATGCCCTCTCTAGTGAGAGCATCTGCGACTGCGACCTCTGGGTCTGGGGGAATATCCTTTATGGCAAAGGTGAGTTTAGTGACTTGCCTTCCAGGTTGTTGTAACTGTTGGAAGCAGAAACTGTCTCTGTTGAGGAACTTATTTAAAAGATGAGTTCCTTTGCAGTTATTTAGGGCAGGCATCCCTATTGCTGCAGCTCTCCTCATCAACAGAGAAACTTAACCAAACTTTTCGACCTTTTCTATGGGCGCAGCCACATCCCAAGAAAGGAATAGAGAAGGAGAACTTGCTAAATTCAAGTTTTTCAATAGCTACTTAGAGCATATGGCTAAAACTGCATTGCATCTTTTAAAGATACAGTTCCCCAATGGGAAACAGTTTGATATAACAAGAATTCCAGGGCTTTGGCCCCTGACCATGACAGGATTTCGAACCGTTTAAAACTGTGTTCATCAATAAGATTTTCTTTGACCGCATAGCAGGACAACCGCTTCAGACCAGAGGTCAAGCCGAGAACGGGCTTGAATCACAAACATAGCCGCTACCTCCACATTTGCCATTTTGGGACCCAAAAAGATGGAGGGAATATTTGATAATTTATCATATGGTATCGACAGTACCAGGTTAGCAATATCAGCATCAATATGGATTCATTAACTGATTGAGAGTTTTCTGGCATCCTGACATCTAAGGTCATTGATACCAACGTCAATATGGCGTAGGTTATGAAAAGTACTAGAGTGGACATAGAACCTGCTGGCCT
The DNA here is from genome assembly GCF_036898095.1 of Palaemon carinicauda. Taxonomy (NCBI): domain Eukaryota; kingdom Metazoa; phylum Arthropoda; class Malacostraca; order Decapoda; family Palaemonidae; genus Palaemon; species Palaemon carinicauda. The sequence continues at coordinate 83,650,583 of NC_090730.1, read as the reverse complement.
TAAGAGGATTTTCAGCTGCTGAAACTTGCATGTTCATTGATACCAACGTCAATATGGCGTGGGCTATGAAAAGTACTAGAGTGGACATAGAACCTGCTGGCCTTAAGAGGATTTTCAGCTGCTGAAACTTGCATGTTAAACAAATCTAGCATGTTTTTAGTTTGATTTGAGAATACCACATCAGACCTATGTCCAGGACTTTTATTAAGGGAAAATAGAATCAATATCACACCATCTGTTAACAGTTTGCGGTTGAGGAGACTCATTTAGGCCATTCAAGTGACAGGTAAGACTCATGATTTTAATAAATTCCGATGCATCCGAACTAGACATCAGGAACTCGAGGGGTGGCTACGTCAGCTGAGCTGGTGCCTGCACGCAGCGAGGTTCTCCAAAGTCATTAATAGTGATAATATCAGCATGGTAAGTGGTTCCACTTTTGGGATAACTGATAGTTCAACTTTGACAGTTATAGTTTGATTCTTAACTTTTCCTCAAATGTTCTTCCTTTCCCTTACCACATTCATAGTGTGGTAGGAAGAGGAAACAAAAACAAAAAAACAAAAAACGGGAGAATTCAAGCTCACTCCAGCTATAAGGGTGTTCACCTCTAGCAGCATAGTGCAGGGCATAAGTAGGGAACTCCTTTTCTGAGCTCAATTTCTCTGTGACACAGCCCGTGCCTACAACGCTTCATAAAAGGGACGTTATCTGCATCAGGTGGGGGTGTAAATTGCGGCAAAGGGAGAAAAATGCACTGGCCTTTCCATTCCTTGTACCTGAAAGGAGGATTCATATGAAATATATTATTCTTGCTGTTCCGAAGAACACGTAACATGTAAAACCTCACAAACATTAGACACAAAACTAGTGTGAGGTTTTTGAGGTAAGGCAATGAGTTTGTTTCTTGAATAGCTTGTGGCTTTAGGATTATAAAACCTAACTTGTTGTTTGTAAAATTCCGGGAGAACTTTGAAATAATGAGGTGACGATGTAACACGTCCCATAGGTTCTGCCATTCATGAACAGGCTTGAAAAGTGGTAGCATGCTTATGTCATATGTTAACATGGCTGCTTTGCAAAGGAATATCCTCACACATGAAAATGACTGGTCGTGAAGTGATGTCATCATGAGAGAGCATAACAACTCGTGTGGACTCGTCGTCCTGACCGCCCCACAGATGAATTTCATCACGCGTAGGAATGATGGCACGTGAGTTGATGTAATCATACGTAGGAATAGCGGCGCGTTCAGACTTGTTAAGCTGAACCGTGAATAGACAAAACTTGTGGAATTAATGAAGTTTTAGTCACAATTGATTTCTTAGCACTAGTTGGCTCAGAAGGAGAAGAAAACAGTGGTTTAGAGCAGCTTGGCATGGTAAGGCTTCTGGTGTGGACACAGCCAAAGTGGTCCAACCACCCTTGTAATGAAGAGATGTTGAGTCCTGAAACAAGCCCTGGGTACTCTTTAGAAGATTTCGATGCCAAGGACTCCTGGGTGTACGAGGCAAGCCTGACTCGTGGGAACCCATTGGAGAATGGAAAAAGGATCTTCCAAGAAGGCTGCTTTTGTACGAGAGGAAATGGCTGGCTTAACTATAGGGTTCTGTGAACAAGAACACAGGGAGACTTTTGTTGCTTGAATTGGAGAAACTTCACGGAGGGAAAAATCATTCCCTGGATAATCAGCCATATAAGGCTCACCACTCAAAACATTCATGTGAGGAGAGGGAGATCAATGCATAGTAGGATAGTCGGGAACTGAGGGTACTGAGATTGGATCGAACTCAGGAAGCTCAGCGGCCGTGGCAAAATGATCCATCACAAGTATCGACTCAGAATCACAATGCACATTATCAACACTGGGTGATAAAACATTCACAAAATTATGGCCGTCATCAACTGTGACTGGAGCCGTAGTCGATTCCTGACACAAAGGACCAGGATGGGAGATAAATTTTGCTGCAGAAACAAGCTTTCATTTCTTAACATTGTTGGAAAAAACGAAGAAGAGAGTAATCATGCCTAGTTCGTGTATTGCAGCAAGAACGATATCTCTCTCACTGGGAGGATGGCCACTCCCTGCAGCACTCATATGGGGATTTTATTGAATATCTCTTGCCACAGCAATAGAGGCAAACGGGATGCTGATCACCATCTACCCGACTCATAGAGGTGCCACAGGCACGCCCATCACAGCCGGTGCATCAGCACATGATATTAGGTTTAATAGCCTTATTGCACATACGTACCTTTAACTCACAGATAATGATAGTGACACAAGTGACAATCAATAGAAAAAACATAAGGTACAAGCACTAAGAATTCTAAGGGTATGTGGAGCAAATGCAGATATCTAGATCATAGAGGAAGGAGGGGATACTTCTCTTAACAGGACGACCAGAAGGGTAGTGAAGTATGTCATGTGGTGACGCTCTGCTCCCCCATGCACTGGAGTTGCCTAGCAACCGTATTATGATGCAATCGAACCCTCTTTCAAATTGACTGTTTAGTCATAGTAGGAGTAACCCATTTAAATGACTCCAAAGTAGGTATCCACATAGGAATAGATAAAAATTATAAATTTATACTGTACTGTAAAGGAGTAGACAAAGAAATACGAGCTTTAAAGTTTTTTTTATAGATTTGTTAAATGTACAGTACTTTAGTATGTATAAGTATGGGCTTTCAGCGTTAATTTTCTTCGCACTGGATATAATAACATAATCATTGTATTTTGGTTTTATTTACTAAGCAGTATTGAGCATCTTTCCTCAAATCCACAAATATATACAGTATCATCTCTGACTCTTTATACATCTTTCAGCATAATTATAACATAAATATTGTAAATATATAAATAAGCAGACAAAGAAATACAATAAATATAACTTAGAGAGACATTCAGCAAACGTTTATTTATGATACCCATCGGGTAGAGAAGGAAACTGATTTGTTCCTACACAAAATACAAACCCTTGCCTTCTTTACATAGGAGAAGACATCAGTGCAAGGTGGCATACAGCTGTAAAAACTTTTAATGAGGTGTCAACAACTATTCTGGTTGTTGTCAATGGTAGGGGGAAGAAGCAACCCCCCCCCCCCCCCCCCCCCCCCCGGTTACTCATACTTTCTCCACGTTGATCTCAACCGTTGTTAAAGACAGACGTCTCCTTCCATATTCACTAGCTGTGGTTAAATGAAACTTTTACTCTTGGTTTTATTCCCTGTATGATGCATTAGTGTCTCTTGGATATTTTATTAATATCATGACTCCTTCAATTTTTTAGGTTGGCTAAAGGTGAAGAATCACATTACGTCTTTGGAGTTAGACTTCCCTGAAGTCTCAAGATCAGAGAACTTCTATGAGGTAGTCTGTTTCTGTCTGTGTACGCCAATTCGTCGGCAGACACATCTTGAGCAACACACTTCCTAGCGAGTGTTGTTACTTTATGATCCGATTACCTGACTTGGTCAGCGACCAAATGGCTTGGGTGATTTGCTTAACAAGCTCTCTGTCAGTGCACTGAAGTTAAAACTAGCCTTTCACTTGAGAGATATGCTTTGCTATAATCTCTCTATGAGCTTGCCTACCCTTCGTAATTTTTCATCGGAAGCAGTAGCTACTGCAATTTACTGTCCTAGTTTGCTAGTTTATCTATCCAGGTGGCTCACAAGCATCCTCGGGTACTGATGAGAGAGCACTCTAGTTCCCTGGAGCTCCGGGAGTTATTTGCAAGCTCTCAGCTGGCTGGAGGATGGAAACCATCCTTTCAAGCTCATAGCAAATTTGGACAATGGCACCAAATATCAGAGCTATCCTTTAACCTGAGAGTTTTGTTTAAAGCAAGCCATTTCTTAGTACTTCTCGACCCAGGATAGCGCATGATCCAAGCTCTCGACGAGGTTCAGGATCGCAGCATGCTCCAGGCTCATAGCGAACATGGATCACGCTGTGACTGCTCCAGGTTTGTGCACTTGTGGCAGATCATGGTCCTGTGTGGGTTCACGATACTTTAGCGTTTCACACCTTCAGCATTCACTTAAGGTGGTTGGAGAGCGTTGCTCAATGCTCAAGAGGGTTGCTTGGCCAACTCGAGCGCTTGTTCTCTCTTGGTTGTTCCTCTAGCTAGCAACTCTTACTAGACCCTAATATGTTTAATATAGTTAGAAATCTAGAATAAGTGGTTTATTTCAATGCTTCAGCACTGACAACACTCTAAACCTAAGAGCTCAAGGGTGTTTTCTTATTGAGAAACCTTTGTGGCTGTGATAGCTATTCGTATGCATTTAAGCATACACTATCCGGCATTCACATTTTAAGAGTGTTTATGGAAACAAATTCCTTCTAGAACCTGAGTTTCTGCTACAAGGCAAGAGAGAAGGGTTTTGGGGTTAGTAATATCTCTCTCTCTCTCTCTCTCTCTCTCTCTCTCTCTCTCTCTCTCTCTCTCTCTCTCTCTCTCTCTCTCTCTCTCCAGATGACTTGACTCAGCGATTGAGAATTTAGTTGATATGGGAAAATTCAAATTGTTTTAGATATGTAATATTTTTCTTTTTCATGAATGCACGGTTAATATTATGCAATTTGATCTATCTTGGTAAAAACAACAAGAATTCAGTACTTGCTTTCCCAGAGTTAAAAAAATATTAGAACACAACTCACTAGTACAGTGTTGATGCGTTCGCCTAGCATTAGCATGGCAGCAGATCGATCCCATATTGGGATCGGGTTTTTTATCTGTTTTTTCACCCATTTAGTTTTTTAAAAGCTTTATGCATAGAAACATTTGTATGAACTATTGTTTGTGCATTTGAAATATCTTCCTCAGGAAGGTAGTTAGTCAGCGGATGACGACAACAGACTATAGAAAATGGGACCATTTTCTTTTGTTTGAACATAGAGTCTGTATAGACTGTTTGGTAGGAACTTCAATGGATACTCCTACTAAGGGTTTTCTTCTTCAACAATCCATGATTGCAATTTTTTGGCTCGTTCTTCTCTTGCTCATGATGAGCAAATGTTGGAATGACAACCCAATGCCAGCAGCTTTGGAACGTTTCTACCCAACTGACGATGCATACATTTTTTTAAATGATTCCACCTGTGCTCATTATCACTGATCTATCTAGCCTTTGTTTATTGATCAGTAGCTCCACATGACTTAAGTAAATGCTTGCTAGTCGCAGCTCTTTGCTCAAGTGGTTGCCTGCGACTGATTTCTCTCCTGTTCGCTATCGATGACATACCTTTCAACTACTCAGGATAGGCCGTATTCTCTCACATATCTGCCCAGGGGATTAATACTTCTAACCCACTTTTTCTTCCAGCAAGTACAGCCCGAATTAAAGAAGCAGGTTAGTTAGTGGGTAAAATGTAAATGAATTCTATACAATACAAACATGAGCACACTACATAATTTTGGGTAATGCATTTACTTCCCAAGGGCTCTAACAGGCAAGAAGCCTATATATTAGTTGCAATTAGGCACATTTTCAGAGCTGTCACTTCGGTTGCCCCCTAACCTTTGGCATGTCGTCCTTTTTCGGTTGACCTAGAGGCCTCGACCTTGTTGCCTTCCCTTGTCAGCTCAGCCTAAGGATGAAGACTGACTCTGGACCAAAATGGGTTGAGCTAACACCTTTAGCAGCAGCAGATCCTCTTCCATCAGAGGATGTCCAAGGTAGTGCTCACAAGAGCGCTCCCCTAGCACACTCTCCTCTCAGATTGAGTTTGCTCGTTGAGCTTGCTTAATGCAAAGATAGACACCCCTATCCTCACCCCTCTTAGCTCACTGACCTTTCAGGTACCTTTGACAGACACCCATGGAAGTTGGTTGCTAGTAAGCACCAGTGCAACATTTTTTAGACTCCATGAATCTCTAGTTCACGCAGTTATCCTTTCTGACTCACCAAGTAACCTTGCCACCTAGCTCACCAAGTTGGATTAAAATAGTGGCGCAACACCTGCTCGTGCTCTCAGCTCAACTATCTGTGTCCCATTCATGCTTTTGTCTTGCGAGGTGGAGCGCAAGACACAGGTTAGCACAGGTTAACTGCGGTATGATGGCATATGGGAATGGATATGAAGAGAAGGAATGGGGAGGGTTACTGCTTTAAAGGGGAATCCCCTTCCAAGAAAGCAGTAGATAACTGTCCTTCGGGAGTTTTTTCTCTTCTCTTCATCTTTTGCTCTGTTGAATCAATCTCTGCAGTAGCTTTTCTTTTTTCTTTAACTAATAAACTATCTATTGTAATTTGTTTCTTCCTTTGTTACATAATTTTTCGGAAATGGGACATTATACACTCATTGAAAATGTTGATGGAACGATATGCTACAACAATATCCAGGTGATATTTTTCAACTAAAAGCTGTCGTTCACCCCATTTTGCACACATTTCAATAATTAAGGCACCTGGAACCTCCTCCCTTCCTTCAACCTCATCTGATGACAGTTCTTCAACCATATCCTTCTGCTGCTGTTGTTACATGTGCAACAACTCATCAGTGGTTAACTCGGTATGTCCCATAATTTTTCCCATGGACACAATGTCTTCAATGACAGCAATTTCTTCGACTGGAGAAATTGATTCAGACTGAAAGCCCTCAAAGTCTCTTTCTGGCACACTTTCTGACCAAAGTTTTCACCTTGCCAAATTTAATTCAGTATACAGTAATTTACATTACTCCATGCACGGTCAAGGGGATTCATACAGCTCAGGATACTGAAGTGTTCTTTCCAAAATTCTTTACACATACTTTACCTGCCATCGCTTACCCTAGGCAAGATCCCAGCTGCGATCAAAGGAAAGAAGTTATGAGTGAAGGGAGAGTGTGGTGTTTCTCCCCAGAACCACTGGTAACAACTTGAATGGTTGTTGACACCTCATTAAAAGTTTTTATAGCAGTATGCCAGCTTGCACTGATTTCTTTTCCTATGTAAAGAACTACATGGTTTTATTGTTTGGAATAATATGAATTACTTTCAAATTTATTATCTTCTCTTTCTGAGGGAATCATAGAAAATTGTGGTGTTACAGAAATTCATACTTTTTTATAAAGTTACTAGCCAATCAGAAAATCAATGAGCCAATGAGTTCAACGTTCAATAAAATTTCTCAGAAGACTATATATCATACAATTGTTCATAACTAATTTGCATTTTTTATAAGAATATTTTGATACTGTTGTTCAATAAAAAATTAGAACAATATAGAGTACCACAATAAAAATAACTCAGAGCACCACAATATAAGGAAAAAATAATTAATATATTGCAAAACTTGGCAAATGAGTATTAAATAAAATCAAATATAGTAAAGCACCAGAATTAAGTCAACAGAATGCAATGCATTTAAATGTCAATTTCTTGTTACTGTAAAGAAGGATTAATTTGAAAGGATATTTATAGACCTGAAGCCCAGAGCATTTATTCGTGTGAAAAGCGACAAAAGGTTCAACATTAATATCATACTTGACCCACATAATACATTACTGTATAGCTGCCGAAGCAAAGCCTGGGCGATGACCACCTAATTCCTCATAGTAGTGTGGTCCAAAAATGTAATTTATTCATGTGAACTCTGGCAAGGCTAAATGTTACTGATATTCTCCATTCAATAGTCAGGAGACTTCTGTGCACCATTCTAAACTACTTTTAGCCTTGCTGGAGTTCTTGTGAATAAATTTCATTTTGACCCCCCTACTGTGAGGTATTTGGGGATCATAGCTCCGACTCCCCCCCCCCAGTAGCAATACAAAATTGCATTATATGTGGGTCAAGTATGATGATAATAATTTTGAGCCTTTTGCAGTTTTTCACATGAATAAATCATCTGGGTTGTACACTATTACTACGGCATTTTAAATTGGACTAGAAATTGACTAGACAACAACGTAGTTCTATACATAAAAATACTATTATAATCCTAAACACCACAGTATTGAATAATTCTAAAATATCCATCACCGAAAATATGATATAATGACCTGCGGGGCAATTTTTTGTGTAAAAGACTAAGCTAGGAATGTTCATCAATCACTTCAACATCAGATCCACCCAAGTCAGACTCAGACAGAACAACTTTTTCTCTTTTCCCATCAGGTGCTTGTGTTGGCCTCCTTTGTGAATATGCACTTGAATTCCACTAATGGATAGCCTTTGTTTGGTCATATGTAGAAACATCAGGAAGATGCAACTTGAATAACATCTGAACTGAAAGAGTATTGGTTTTAAGGCAACTCCTCCAAACATTTTTGCTCACCTTCATCCCACTGAAGCCTATATCACAATCAGCTGAGTGGGCGGGAACACTAAGGATCAAGTCCATTCGTGACAGGATGTTCTTGAAGGAGGATTCATTCTTTAGATTCACTTCAGCCCTAGTTAACCCCTGTATCATTCTATTATCAGTGCAGGAAAGAGCGAGAGATAAAAAGAAAACAGTATTACAGTGTATGTAAAATACACGTGTTACATTACTGTTTGGCAGATTGGTTAACGCTGTGTTCAAAATGTCCGCTTTTAATGGATTTTATTTCCAACTAAAAAGCTTGTCCATTCTTTTTAGAATATACCTTCAACAAGCCAATCAGACTAGCTGGTAAGTGAACTAATTAGCCAAATGAGAAATTAAGTCCCGTTGGGCAACCGGATTACCACAAATTTCTATCCATGGATATTAACATGAGTACCTTTCCCTCAATTCTTGAAGAAAAAGTTAATAAATGTGTACCCTAGTCAGAAAAGGGTTCCATCATGGACCTGATGCACTTGTTTAAATATAACAAATTGGAGGTTTTAGCAGTAAAACAAATTGTCTTTATCAATAAAAGTATTTGGAACATGAAATTTAGAAGTTTTCCTGGCCCAAAAATGCAATAATCTGAATTTTCAAAATTCCCACCAGAGGATGTGATTCACACCTATTAAAGCTAAAAGTATCATCATGATCATCATTATCTTCTAATATTGACGTAGAGGGCCTCGGTTCGATTTCGCCAGTTGTCTCTGTCTTGAGCTTTTAAATTAATTCTCCATTCATCATCTCTTACTTCAGCTTCATAGTTCTCAGCTATGTAGGCCTGGGTCTTCCAACTCTTCTAGTGCCTTCTGGAATTCAGTTAAATGTTTGGTGAACTAATCTCTCTTGGGGAGTGCGAAGAGCATGCCCAAACCATCTCCATCTACCCCTCACCATGATTTCATTCTCATATGGTACTCAAGTAATTTCTCTTATAGTTTCATTTCTAATCCTGTCCTGCCATTTCACTCCCAAAATTCTTCTGAGGGCTTTGTTCTCAAATCTAAAAAATCCATACAGTGCCACTGACCTCACTAAACTAATATATAGCCTGATGTTTGAATGTAATTTCAGGTGATTTTATTTCAAAATTTTACCGAACCTTGTCATTGTCTGATTTTTTTTTTAATCTTTCATTGAATACCAATTCTAAAGACCCAGTATTAAGATCATAGTTCTTAAATATATAAATGATTCTACCTCACTAATCCTTACTCCTTCCAATGTTATTTCATCTTCCATTGCATATCCATTCTCATCATCTCTGTCTTTCTATTCATCTTGAGCCCAACCTCCTTTGATATTTCATGCATTCTGGTAAGCAAGCATTACAAACCCTGTAGTGTTCTGCTTATAAGGACTGCATCATCAGCATACTCTAGGTCAGCTAATATCCTATTACCAATCCAGTCCAATCCTTCTCCACCATCACCAAATGTTCTATGCATTACAAAATCCATGAGGAGAATAAATAACAGGTGACAATACATTCCCTTTGAGTACTCCACTGTTCTCTGGAAATTCATTTAATTGGATTCCACTATCGTTAACCTTGCACTTACTATGTTCATGAACAGGCTTAATCAGATTTACATAGTTAAGAGGAACTCCATAATCACGCAGGACTCTCCACAAAATTGGCCGGTGCACAATATCATAGGCTTTTTCATAGTCCACAAATGTCATCAAAATGGATTTCTATATTCTACACATTACTGTACAACATTTCTTAAAATGAAAATTTGGTTAGTACAACTACTACCTTTTCTAAATTCTGCTTGTTCATCTCTCAGCTTTTCATCAATATTTTTCTCTAGTCTCTTTATAATAAGCATACAGTACTATATGTTATCATGACAACTGGTGTAAGTGTGATGCCTCTGTAATTATTGCAATCAGTGAGACATTTTTTTTTTTGCTATTTTCACTAATACTCCTTGCTTCCATTCATCAGGCTTTGCCTCTTCACGCCACATTCTACAAAGTAATCTTATAAATGTTCTTGGAATTATTTCATTTTCAGCCAATATCATCTTAGCCGTTATTCCATCGTAACCAGGGGCTTTCCATCTCTAAGTTTTTTAATGATAGCTTCGACTTCAAACACGTTGAATTCATTAATGGGCACATCAAGGTCTTCTTCAGCTTCAGTTATGTCAATCAAATTGTTCCCTTCATATCTCTTATATATATATATATATATATATATATATATATATATATATATATATATATGTGTGTGTGTGTGTATGTGTGTGTGTACATACATACATATACCAAGGCACTTCCCCCAATTTTGGGGGTTAGTCGACATGAAGCAAATGAAACAAAAAAGGGGACCTCTCCTCTCTACGTTCTTCCCAGCCTGACAAGGGACTCAACCGAGTTCGGCTGGTACTGCTAGGGTGCCACAGCCCACCCTCCCATGTTATCCACCACAGATGAAGCTTCATAACGCTGAATCCCCTATTGCTGTTACCTCCGTGGTCATCCAAGGCACCGGAGGATGCAGCAGGGCCTACCGGAACTGCGTCACAATCGCTCGCCATTCATTCCTATTTCTAGCACGCTCTCTTGTCTCTCTCACATCTATCCTCCTATTATCCAGAGCTTCCTTCACTCCATCCATCCACCCAAACCTTGGCCTTCCTCTTGTACTTCTCCTATCAACTCTTGCATTCATCACCTTCTTTAGCAGACACCCATTTTCCATTCTCTCAACATGGCCAAACCACCTCAACACATTCATATACACTCTAGCTGCTAACTCATTTTTTACACCCGTTCTCACCCTCACTACTTCGTTCCTAACCCTATCTACTCGAGATACACCAGCCATACTCCTTAGCCACTCCATCTCAAACACATTCAATTTCTGTCTCTCCGTCACTTTCATTTCCCACAACTCCGATCCATACATCACAGTTGGTACAATCACTTTCTCATACAGAACTCTCTTTACAGTCATGCCCAATCCTCTATTTTTTACCACTTCCTTAATGGCCCCCAACACTTTGCATCCTTCAATCACTCTCTGACGTACATCTGCTTCCACTCCACCTTTTGCTGCAACAATAGACCCCAAGTACTTAAATTGATCCACCTCAAGTAACTCTCCATTCAACATGACATTCAACCTCGCACCACCTTCCCTTCTCGTACATCTCATAACCTTACTCTTACCCACTTCAACTCTCAACTTCTTTCTCTCACACACCCTTCCAAATTCTGTCACTAATCGGCCAAGCTTCTCTTCCGCGTCTGCAACCAGTACAGTATCATCTGCAAACAACAACTGATTTACCTCCCATTCATGGTCATTCTCGAATACCAGTTTCAATCCTCGACCAAGCACTCGAGCATTCACCTCTCTCACCACTCCATCAACATACAAGTTAAACAATCACTGCGACATCACACATCTCTGTCTCAGCCCCACTCTCACCGGAAACCAATCGCTCACTTCATTTCCTATCCTAACACATGCTTTACTACCTTTGTAGAAACTTATCACTTCTTGCAACAACCTTCCACCAACTCCATATAACCTCTTCACATTCCACATTGCTTCCCTATCACCTCTATCAGACGCTTTCTCCAGATCCATAAACGCATCATACTGTACACCTCCTTACCTTTTGCTAAATATTTCTCGCATATTTGCCTAACTGTAAAAATCTGATTCATACAACCCCTACCTCTTCTAAAACCACCCTGTACTTCTAAGATTGCATTCTTTGTTTTATCCTTAATCCTATTAATCAGTACTCTACCATACACTTTTCCAACTACACTCAACAAACTAATACCCCTTGAATTACAACACTCATGCACATCTCCCTTACCCTTATATAATGGTACAATACACACACAAACCCAATCTACTGGTACCATTGACAACACAAAACATATATTAAACAATCTCACCAACCATTCAAGTACAGTCACACCCCCTTCCTTCAACATCTCAGCTCTCACACCATCCATACCAGAAGCTTTTCCTACTTTCGTTTCATCTAGTGCTCTCCTCACTTCCTGTCTTGTAATCTCTCTCTCATTCTCATCTCCCATCACCGGCACCTCAACACCTGCAACAGCAATCATATCTGCCTTCCTACTATCCTCAACATTCAGTAAACTTTCAAAATACTCTACCCACCTTTTCCTTGCCTTCTCTCCTTTTAATAATCTTCCATTTCCATCTTTCACTGGCTCTTCAATTATTGAACCAGCCTTCCTTACTCTCTTCACTTCTTTCCAAAACTTCTTCTTATTCTCTTCATATGAATTACCCAATCACTGACCCCACCTCACGTCAGTTGCCCTCTTTGGCTCACTTACCTTGCGCTTTACTTCCATATTTTTCTCTCTATATCTTTCATACTTCTCTAAACTATTACTCTGCAGCCATTCTTCAAAAGCCCTCTTTTTTTCTTCCACTTTTACCTTCACTCCTTCATCTACCATTCACTGCCGTTCCTCATACTGCCTCCAGCAAACTTCTTGCCACACACATCACTTGCAATCCCAACAAAATTTTCTTTTACTAACTTCCACTCCTCTAAATTACCAGTTTCTCTTACTTTCACTTCATCATATGCCATTTTCAACCTTTCTTGATATTTACTTTTTACCCCCGGTTTTATTAGCTCTTCAACTCTCACTAACTCCCTTTTACATCCATCTACTCTATTCCCCCTCTCTTTTGCTACTACTAATTTTCCTTCTACCAAAAAATGATCAGACATACCATTAGCCATACCCCTAAATGTGCACGTCTTTCAATCCTCCAAACATTTTTTTAGTTATCAACACATAATCCATTAATGTCCTTTCTACCACTCTTCCATTTGCCACTCTTACCCATGTATACTTGTTTTTATCTTTCTTTTTGAGAAAGCTACAAGTTATCACCATCTCTTGCTCAACACACATATCTACCAGTCTCTCACCACTCTCATTTTCACCTGGTACGCCATCACATTTCCCAATGACACCTTCTACCTCTCCAGCGCCCACTCTATCATTTAAGTCACCCATAACAACTACATAATTCCTTCTACCTAGCCCTTCTACACACCTAGTTAATTCATTCCAGAACTCATTTCGCTCCTCTTCACTTTTCTCACAACCTGGCCCATACGCACTGACAAAAGCTCAACACTCCCTACCCAACCTAACCCTTACCCACATTAACCTAGATGATACCTCCTTCCATTCCACTACTTTACCTGTCATCCATTCACTCAGCTATAAAGCCACACCTCTTGCTCTTCCCCTTTCAATCCCAGACACACTACCAGACATTTCACCAAGCATCACTTCACCTATATATATATATATATATATATTATATATATATATATATATATATATATATATATATATATATATAATATATATATATATATACATATATATATGTATATATATATATATATATATATATATATATATATATATATATATATTATATATATATATATATTGAAAAGGTTGGTGGAACCTTTTCAAGATGACAAGGAAGTACGACATTATACTCGTTTGCACCATATATATATATATATATATATATATATATATATATATATATATATATATATATATATATATATATATATATGTGTGTGTGTATATATTTATATATATATATATATATATATATATATATATATATATATATATATATATATATATATATATATATATATATATTATTGCTTTGGTCTAATATTTCCTTACCAATTCCCTTACAATGTGTTTCACTTAGAGCTAAGATATCCAAACTACATTTCGTTAATTCATTCTCCACTTGCTGTAACTCCTGAATCAGATTCATGGTTCTAACATTCCAATTACCAATTTTAAATTTTTTTTAGTATTTATAAACCAGGAGATTCTTAGCACCCCGCAATGCCCTGGGGACTGGGGTCCATTCTATCATTTGCTCTTTCCATAGACTGACTAAATTCATAGAGGATTCATTGGCTAGATTCATCAAAGGGTAGCCAGTTCCATGTGATGTGCAGTGCCTATCTAACTAAGGCAAGTGACCCCTGCCAGTCCATGCTAATTGCAGTAAGATCATCTGCCAAGCATCAGGAGTAGAAGCCGAAAAGACATCTTGTATATCGCCTTGACACAATCCGTCACCCTGCTACCTGTGACTTCTTTGAGATTTAGGGGGCCATATCTTCCACACCCAAAGTTCTTGTTACTCCACCACGTTGCTCATTCACTTATATAACTGTTGGAAAACATGGATTGCTAAGATATATTGTATAGTAGGGTAATAGATATACCGCTTAGCATGGTAAAGCCAAAAGTATAGTATAGTATAAACTTCTAATTATTATTTTAGTGTTAAATCATTCTATTAATATAAACCTGCCCTTATCCCTAAAGGATTTTTTTATTTTCAGGATCAAATAGTGACCATGATGAAGAAAAGTTGAACATGTTTTTGGAAGAATCATTAGGATCAGGACAAGTGTCGGATGGCACAGTAGCAACTGAACCCTCCCGGATGCTATATATATGGAGCATTAGAGAAAGGATTGCTGAGGCACTTATCCATGAAGGATACACATACAAGTTAGTCTTTCATAAAGTTTGTTGGTATTTTTTTAGATAAAAGATTTAGTAACCAGATGTGTTGAGAAATGTTACTCAATTTGTAAAGAGTTGTTTATATTGACCCAACAGAACATTAACAGTTGTTATATTGTACAATTTTAAGATATCCTAACAATCTTAAATCTATCAGTCTTATTGTTAAAATCAGTTACTATTACATAAGCAGTCAGTACATAAAAATCTATGATTATTTCTTTTGATGAATTTGCATGAAAATCTAAGATTATTTCTTTTGTTGAATCTTACCTAAGGGTCACATCACTAATATTTAGTGTTCAAAGTATGAGTTTATCAATGTTAGAATTGAAATTATCTTTCTCTCAACCCTTATATCCCTTCCCTCTGGTGAATCAACCAGTACAGTATCATACTCATACTGCTAGGTAGAATCCTTGTCTGGTGGTCCAAAAGAACTAGGTAAGCTCCTTAACTCATTCAATCTATGTCTGTGAGTGATGGTCAGTCTTTGTCTCTCTCTTGTTGTGGTGTTAACTATATTATGGTATGTTTTCTGTATAGAAGGACTTAGTTCAATATTATCAAAAAAAGTTTTTGGCTTTTATTTTTTTACTACATTCTGCATTGATAGGGTGTTATTAGAAGACATAAACTCTTGAACCCTCTGACCAGTGTGTAGAGTTCAGTTGTGCA
The DNA here is from genome assembly GCF_036898095.1 of Palaemon carinicauda. NCBI lineage: Eukaryota > Metazoa > Arthropoda > Malacostraca > Decapoda > Palaemonidae > Palaemon > Palaemon carinicauda. The sequence continues at coordinate 83,634,989 of NC_090730.1, read as the reverse complement.
AGCTACGAAGGTGGTTCTTAATGTTCGAAATGCTCCAGTTGTTTGGGTAAAGAAATGAAAGAGTATATTTAGTTGGTGGCTTGGTATATGTAACAGAGTTGGAAAGTGTAAAAGGCTATTAATTTTTCAGGGTATAAGGCAAATCAGGCTATTATTCCTTTTTCTTTTAGCCCAGAAGAGAATGTTTGAGAGGTAGTCAAGTAACAAGTGGGAATTATAGATATAAGGATTGAAGTTGTTGGGTTTAAATCTCAATTTACATTTTATGGAGTAATCCGGTTAATATTATATAATATTTATTAACTGTTATTTTTTACTTTCCCCTTGGGTTTCTCTAGATGATAGCATATATTTTTCTCCACCTTCCATGTCTGCAGCAAGTGTTTATACTAGCTAATCTATCCTACTATACTGACAAATCTACTTTTTTGTCATAATGTGTTTGTAGTTCATAAGTATAAAGTTTCTGAATTGCTTGAACTTACTGTTATTAAGGCCAGACATAAAATATAATCCAATACAATACTTCAGATTAAGCTTTGATTACTTCTTTTTTCCTCTCTTTCTCTTTGCACAAAGCTGTAGGTTATGTGACTCAGACTTTCTGCTATACCACCTGGTTTTGCTAACCAGATTTTCAATCATCTGAAGTCTTTAGTTGAGTTCTGAGTTAAGACTACCGATACATCTTGAAGTTGTCTGCTCATGCATTTTCCAGTTCCTTGACTTATATTTCTGAACCATGTATTCGGTATCAACATTTGTGAGCTTAATGGTGTGCCATATGGCACTGCTGCACCTCCCTCTTTCTTAAAGAATATGCTAAAAGTTTTCAGAATTCAGTTTCAGGTAAAACAAATGTTCCTTTGGCGCATAAACTATTCCTCTCTGATCTGTTATGTAATTTTAAGGGTTCACTCATTAAAATGTAATGAGTGTGTATTTACTTAATAAACAATCTAGCAATGTCCAGTTTATTGATAATTTAGGATAATTTTGCAAGGTGAGTATGTGTACTATCATGGGCACTTTCATTTGCAGTGCTATTGCTAGCACTTCAATTCCCAGCACTATTTTTGAGCAAAGTGATGGAAATAGGTGACTAGTACTTTTAGGAATGTGGGGATAGAGCAGTTCCCTGTCAGCACTATATCTTGAAGGTGTCAAGGATTTTAATACTCAAACATACTCTATGGCTAATGTCCCTCAAGTTCATATCCTGTGGCTGTTGTCCCTCAAATTCAAGATACCTAATTTTCCATGATATTCCTGAGGAGATTCACACCCTTCTGGAAGTGAAATTTGATTCAGAAGTTTGATCTTCTAACAGGAATTAATTCAAATTAATTTTTAAGGAAATCTAGAAAAGATGACTCAGACACCTACAGATTCTTTTTAGCCATCTATGTCAGCTTAATCAGTCGAGTCTACCAAAACCTGATTTAGGCCCATTTTTTTTTTCTAAACCTATTGTGCTAAGATCAATAAGGTATTGATTAAGGTTGCAGGGAAATCTTTATCAACTTAATCATATATACTGTATTGTGGCTTCTCAGTTGCATCCTCGTAGGGTGTCATTTAATGGAAAGGGTAATTAACAAGTTAGTCAGTTTCTTCTGTAAGAGTTACAGTTGATTGTCTATTTACAAGGGAAATCTGTTCCTGTGCTGTGGCACAGTCTAATTTTGACGTAATTCTAAATACCTAAATATGGTACTTGATGTAAGCACCAAAGTTGCCCCTCTGTGCAGTGTAATAAAGTCATAATCTAAGACATAAAAAGCACACTTTATGACAAGGAAACATAATTAAGACTTAAAAAAAGTGTAGGACGTACATATAGTGTAGTACTGTAGTATGATATGACACTAAAAATAAAATACAACTTGTTACCTTTACTCTTGTGGATGGCTTGCACACTGGAAGGGATGGAGAGACAGGTTTAATGAGAGGAGGAAACTGAAGAAACAGCAGAACTGCAAAAGGTGCCATAGATACTGGGGCAGGCAAGTCAGGAGAACCTGGAGAAGGTATTGGAGCTACTGGGACATGAAAGTCAAGAGAACGTGCAGAGCGTGTTGAAGTTTGGCAAACCTGCAGAATGTGCTGGAGATACTCAGACAGGCAAGTCAGAAATGACTGAAAGAGCTGGATAAGGTAAAGAAGCAGCTGCGGTAGAGGGTACAGGAATTATTGCAGGACTATCCACCTTCTTGAAGTAGTGTCTAGTTGAAAACTTTGCTTTCTTCTTCTCCTCTAAGATCTGCTAGTGACGCACGAGGAAATTCATGACCTATTATTAGATCTCATTGTACCTCATATCATTGGGGTCCTCAACATCAAACTTTCTGAACCATTGCTGTATCAGTGCAAAACCTTCAAAGTTAAATGAGGTTTTCAGGAGATAACTCAAACTAGTAATTTGAATGAGGTCTTCAGGAGATAACTCATCTCCATGAGATACCATATCTCCATGAGATACCATATCTCCATGAGATACCATATCTCCATGAGATACCATTAGCTATGTGACATGATCAGCATCCACCTTCAAATCAAATTTTTTTTTTTCACACCTTCTAAGTTTGTCTACTTCACTTCAGCCCAATATTAGCAATGTTCTTTACCATTGAAATAGTGTTGTAAGACTTCCAAAAGTCCTTCAGAATTAAGTTTGGTTCATTCTCAGTTGCTTTTAGGGCCATAAAAAAAATGTCCTTCAAAGATGGTAGGCCTCAAAAGAGGCAATAACAACTTGGTCCATAGGCTGCAAACAGGCAGTGGATTGTGTGAAAGGTAAACCACTTTGATATTTTCTGAAAAGTTATCAAAGGTTCTATGGTCACCAGGAACATTATCCAGGTCCAACAACATTTTAAAAGGAAAACCTTTTAACCCTGGATAGGTACGCTCCTCGGACACCCCTTTAAGGGTATACTCGGACGCGAACGACCCCGACGCCAAAAAAAATTCTTGAAAAATCAGTTTTTGCAGTAACCTCCTTTTTTCTTTTGCCAAAAAAAACTTCAATGAATGCTTAAAACAACTGTAAAGATAAATACTACTCATCTGCAGAAAAACTATTTATTATAAATATTTTAAAAAATTAAGTAGAAAAAAAAAGACCTGACATAAAAATTCATAAAAAAAAAGTTTATACATATATACACAATTCCTTTTAGGAATTGATTCTTGAATGTTTAGGACACATCTTGATGTATTTTGGATGAAGTCAGACCCATGGAAGTGAAGATCTGAAATGAGAAAAAAAGGGTAACTTTTTTTGGCCAAAAAAATTTGTCCAAATTTCATGAATTTTTTTGGGTACCCAAATGAAATAGGAAGTGGCTAATTTTTTTAGGGAATAAACATATGTTATCCTAAAATAGAAATATGTAAAAAAATCTTCATTATTTTGTAAATTACATTTATATCAGGGGCCATATCTAAAGGTAATTTTTTGAGTACTTAGAAATTTCGTAAAAAAATACATATATTTAATATATAATATGATATTTATGCAGGTAAAAATATACCAAAATATCACAAATTCTATAGGGAACAAGAATATATATAGATAGGGCAGCTTACGCTTCGGATATGTCCACAAAATGGCCGCCAACCACACTGACTCAGACTCCCTAATCTGCCACTTGAAATGTAGGAAGGGTATGTCAATTTCAAGGTGTTATTTACTAATCTAATTATTATTGGATATGCATAAAAATTGTATGGTCGGTTGCTGGATAATTGACGATTATTTTACGACTATAAAATTAAAATTCTGACCCAAAAAAATTTTTTTGAAGGGAAAAAAAATCAAAAAAAAAAAAAAATGTAAAACAATATAATATTTTAGCTAAAAAAATTTGATGATATTCAATCAAAAAAAAAAGTAAACAAAATTTTCCGACAAATAAACATCTAGAGGAATCATTACTCTGTGATAGTTCCTTAGTACGTAGTAATTTTGAAAGAATTGGGAAAAAACGAAAAAATGGCAATCACCGGAAAATCGAACACATACCTATATATACGCCATATCTGGCTAAAAAAAAGATAGGCATGGGTAGCCAGATCATCTAGAAACACTTTCCAACACTATAAAAATATAAGTTTTGCGACACTACTTGCCAATTCCTTACGGTAACATGACTAAGCAAAAAAATGCAAAACAAATAAAAAGGGGCACTCGCGGAAAAATGGCTAACATTCTAATATACGGCATTTCAGAAAAAAAAAATTCAGCCACGTGCTAGGCAAACCATCAAGGCACATTTTCCGACAAATAAACATCTAAATGAATAATTACTCTGTGATAGTTCCTTAGTACGTAGTAATTTTGAAAGAAATGGGAAAAAACGAAAAAATGGCAATCACAGGAAAATCGAACACATACCTATATATACGCCATATCTGGCTAAAAAAAGAAGATAGGCATGGGTAGCCAGATCATCTAGAAACACTTTCCAACACTATGAAATTATAAGTTTTGCGACACTACTTGCCAATTCCTTACGGTAACATGACTAAGCAAAAAAAAAGGCAAAACAAATAAAAAGGGGCACTCGTGGAAAAATGGCCATTCTAATATACGGCATTTCAGAAAAAAAAAATTTCAGCCACGTGCTAGGCAAACCATCAAGGCACATTTTCCGACAAATAAACATATAAATGAAATATTACTCTGTGATAGTTCCTTAGTATGTAGTAATTTTGAAAGAAATGGGAAAAAACGAAAAAATGACAATCACAGGAAAATCGAACACATACTTATATATACGCCATATCTGGCTAAAAAAAAAATAGGCATGGGTAGCCAGATCATCTAGAAACACTTTCCAACACTATAAAAATATAAGTTTTGCGACACTACTTGCCAATTCCTTACGGTAACATGACTAAGCAAAAAAATGCAAAACAAATAAAAAGGGGCACTCGCGGAAAAATGCCCAACATTCTGATATACGGCATCTCAGATAAAAAAAAAGACATGCACGTGTTAGCCCAACCATCAAGGCACACTTTCTAACACATAAACATGAAAAAAAAATCAATAATATACGGCAA